>NW_027453820.1:0-280000 GCF_040206685.1 Ascaphus truei | reverse complement strand
GGTGGGGACCGGAGCTACGCATGTGGGGGCAGGAGCGGAGAGAGGGGGGAGCGGAGAAACATACAGGGGGAGTGGAGAGGAGGGACCCGTAAATTTTAAGAAACCCCCCCCTCCTGTCCACTGTCCCCCCCTCCTGTCCACTGTCCCCCCCTCCTGTCCACTGTCCCACCCGTCCTGTCCACTGTCCCCCCCCTCCTGTCCACTTCCCCCCCCCCCTCCTGTCCAATGCCCCCCCCCCTCCTGTCCACTGTCCCCCCCTCCTGTCCACTCTCACCCCCCTCCTGTCCACACTCACCCCCCGCCTGTCCACTCTCACCCCCCCCGCCTTTCCACTCTCACCCCCCCCGCCTTTCCACTCTCACCCCCCCTCCTGTCCACTCTCACCCCCCCTCCTGTCCAATGCCCCCCTCCTGTCCACTCTCACCCCCCCTCCTGTCCACTCTCACCCCCCTCCTGTCCACTCTCACCCCCCCTCCTGTCCACTCTCACCCCCCCTCCTGTCAACTCTCACCCCCCCTCCTGTCCACTCTCACCCCCCCTCCTGTCCACTCTCACCCCCCCTCCTGTCCACTGTCCCCATCCCCTCCTGTCCACTGTCCCCGTCCCCTCCTGTCCACTGTCCCCGTCCCCTCCTGTCCACTGTCCCCATCCCTCCCCTCCTCCTGTCCACTGTCCCTCCCCCCTCCCCATCTCCTGTCCACTGTCCCTCCCCCCACCTTTTCCTAGCGGGAAATTTAACTCACGGGCAACGCCGGGTCTCTCAGCTAGTATATATATATATATATAATACTGAGTTAAGTTATGGTGAGTAAAAAAAGTGACAAAAACCCTCCACAGCAAAGCAAATATGCAAATGTAAATACAACTGTATGCTCATCTGCATGTCTTAGGCAGGTCTGCAACCCCGCCTTTCCCCATTATCACACAGCACTTCCACTGCAGCAAGGGATTCTGGGAAATGACATGCAAATGAGCACACAGTGCCACTTTTTGCTTCAAAAACCATTTTTAACATGGTTCCCTATAGATATATATATATATATATATATATATATATATATATATATATATATATAAAAAAATAAAGAGCAGTTGGCACACTGAAAACAGACTATTCACTGATGCTTATCCCATATATGCACATACACAGAAAAATATTTTACCAGGTGGGGATCCAGGAAAAACGAGACAGCACACAGTCAGGGAAATCCAAAGTAGATGTATTCAAGACAAATACATAGGCACTGCATCCAACGTTTCGGTCATCATACAGTCCCTGAGGAAGGTCACTGTATGATGACCGAAACGTTGGATGCAGTGCCTATGTATTTGTCTTGAATACATCTACTTTGGATTTCCCTGACTGTGTGCTGTCTCGTTTTTCCTGGATCCCCATCTGGTAAAATATTTTTCTGTGTGTATATGTGTGTGTGTGTGTATATATATATAATATATATATGTATGTATGTATGTACAAAGGCAGATGTCACTCACAATAAAGGTAGAAAGCCGGTGCTTGTCCCATATAATATTGAATAAAATGTAGATTCCTTACCAGGCAGACCAGGAGTCCAAGACCACGCAGCAAGAACCGAGACAGCACTCAGATTGATATCAAATATAAATGTATTGAAAAAAAAGGCACATACAACCGACGTTTCGGTCCTGAAACAGGACCTTTCTCAAGGGAGTGCTTACCCTTATGTGACAAAAACCACCATTATATACCCACATGCAACACCATTAGCAAACAGTGATAGGTTAACAACCTGCCCCTCCTCTCTGGATCAGCTGAAAGCAATTATACACAAAACGATCTAAATGAGACCCGGAGTATGGGGGAACCCTTACAGCAGAAGCCCGTGAGCATGCGCAGGTGTGCAATGTCAGGCGCGAGTGTAAATGTATAGACTCATGCGCCGAAATACAGCGTCTAGTATCGTCATAGCGATACCACAGAAGGGGGACCATCGCGCATATGTATACTAATATGCCAAAGCACGGAGCGCGAGAGAGCGACACCATTGCGCATGCTTACAGGGACGGAATATGAGCGTCTCACGTTGCCATGGCGATATAATACCGAGGCAGTCATTGCGCATGTATGCGCTGACAGTCTGAAACACGGAGCGCGAATGGAAGCACTGTTTGCTAATGGTGTTGCATGTGGGTATATAATGGTGGTTTTTGTCACATAAGGGTAAGCACTCCCTTGAGAAAGGTCCTGTTTCAGGACCGAAACGTCGGTTGTATGTGCCTTTTTTTTCAATACATTTATATTTGATATCAATCTGAGTGCTGTCTCGGTTCTTGCTGCGTGGTCTTGGACTCCTGGTCTGCCTGGTAAGGAATCTACATTTTATTCAATATTATATGGGACAAGCACCGGCTTTCTACCTTTATTGCGAGTGACATCTGCCTTTGTACATATTTCACACTATGAGATGAGCACCCACATGGAATTTCATTTTTGTGACACCCCTGTGTTTCACGGAGTGTCACTTATATATACTTTTTCTCTTGTTACCTATTTACAATCCCTTATTGAGTGACAATTTATGATGGAAGATTTTCCAGACATCACTGGAGTTTTTTCTACCATTTCTGACAGTGTCAGTTATAGTGAATCGGACATTGCCAAGATTAGATTTAGTGAGACCTTTGAGGCAATTTTGGGCTCTGACAAGGCGTCAGATATCTACAATGACCTTATAAAACTAAAAAAACGAGAGATTGATTTCTTTTTGCATGGAGTAACTTTGTCACACTATCATAGGGAGAAACTGATTCCTAGAGGTTTCCGTATTAAAAACCAACCAACAATTGGTCGAACAGACACTGAGTTCTGCAGAAAGTGGATTGGTATCCTCAATAAGTGTTCTTATGACCTTATGATTCTGGTCATAGAGCAGTCCAGTAAAGAGATCTCACGACTTAAGAGAGAGATACAGGTGATAACGGATAGACACAGTGAGACACTTGCCTCTGATACCTCTACAGACTGGACTGATAAAATTGAAACTACCCTTGACCAATATCGTGACAGCTTAACGAAATACAAACGTGAGAAACTTAAGCAGGTTACCAACGATTACAAGGACAAGCGGGTTTATAGGTGGCTTCTTGGACTACACGAACCTGGGACTGGGCGCGGTGCCCAGCGAAGAACCTATTCACGCTTTAAGAAGACTCCAGGTACTGGAACAGGCACTGGTAACAACACGAGTGACACAGATTTCTCGGATGCCCCAGAAGGGACACACTCCGATCCTTTTTTAGGTGGCGGCACAGCGAGTACGCACAAGCCACCCATTCTGGACTCCAACGTAGGAGAGCGGTCAGGAGAGGTACCGGGAAGAAGAGGTCCCTTGGAAAGAGACGCAAAGAAGCAGCGAGGACATCCCAGGAGGAAGTGATTTACAACCTGTCATCACACCTCCTCACAACCGCAGAGATCAGTGTTCTCCAGAAGGGACTGTCGTTTGTCCCGACCACCTCACAGGACCCTTTCCGATGGGAAATTGACATGTTCAAAATAGATCGCCAGTTACGTCTTAAGGATTTTTTCTCTAGAACTGAGGTAGTACCTACTATTGCTGATCAGATGACCTATGTTGATACAAAACTTAAGGTTAAGAGCACCTTTTATCCAGTTGTGAGTAATCCCAGCATTACCACTTTTATGGGACTCCTGGGTAAAGATACTCGTAATAACATCAAACAACACAAAAGGAGTTTCTCCAACCTCTCCGTCGAAGAGAAACAGGCTATCGCATCCCTGAAGTCTAATGACAAGATTATCATCAAACCGGCTGATAAAGGCGGGGGTATTGTCCTGATGGACTATACTGACTATCGAGCTGAAATTTTGCGACAATTAATGGACACCAATCACTACAAAAAATTAAAATGCGATCCTACTTCTGTCTATAAAAAAGAAATAGACTCCATCATCCGCTTAGGAGTTAACAACTCATGGATATCGGAGGCAACCACTACTTTTTTGTCCCAAGACCACCCCATAATCCATGTTATCTATGTACTTCCGAAGGTGCACAAGTCCATCGTCAACCCGCCAGGCAGACCAATCATTGCAGCAATGGGATCACTTTGTCACCCACTCTCTCAATTTGTGGACCACCTGTTGCAACCTATGGTTGCGAAGATGTCATCGTTTGTGAAGGACACCACGGCCTTTATCACCAAATTAGGCACGATAGCATATGACATATCAGAGATGTTTCTGGTAACCATGGATGTCTCCAGCCTTTACACCAATATCCCACATGTTGAGGGTCTGGAGGCCATTCGGGATCACTTTTCCTATCTTGGGGGATATTATGGGCCTCCAAGTGAATTTGTTCTCCTCTTGATTGATGTTATACTGCATAAGAACTTTTTCCGGTTCGAACGGGATTTCTTCCTTCAACAAACAGGGACTACGATGGGTTCTAATATGGCCCCGGCATACGCCAACTTATTTATGGATAGCTATGAACAACTGCATTTGCTTAACGATGCCCTTTTTTCCAACAATATTGTTCATTACACCCGCTACATTGATGACATCTTCTTAATTTGGCGTGGAAAGGAGGAGGAACTGACACAATTTACCTGTTACTTGAATTCGATACCGTCAACGATTCAGTTTACTGTTAATTACAGCCTGGACCGTATTTCCTTTCTAGACACAGTGGTCTATAAAAAAGATGGTAGACCAGCGACTGAGATTTTTCACAAACCTACAGACAGAACCACTGAAACGAGGACTCCCATTCTCTCAGATGCTAAGGGTCAAACGTATTACCAGTGACCCTATGCTGGTCGAAGATGCATTATGGAAAATGGCTAAGAGGTTTTTGGATAGGGGATATTCAAGATCGGAAGTTAATGTGGCCCTAACTAAGGTACGGGCTATTGACAGGGTTTCCCTGATTTTACCTTCTACAAAAATAATTGATAACAAATCAATTAACATTAGCAGCACTTACACTACCTCGTCCAATCTTATTAAACGCAGTATTAAAAGAAATTGGAACATTCTAGCCAATGATCCTAAAATTGGGAGCATCTGTCAGACACCACCAAGAATGTGCTATCGCCGTGGAAGGAACTTAAGGGATATGTTCGTGCAGGCTGATCCGACTACCAAATATGCCAATGCTACAACATGGCTTCAGTGAAAACCTGGTGTATACAAATGCCATGGATGCATCAACTGTGGTTTTCTACAGACCGGCCAGTCCTTTGCACATCCACATAGTGGGAAATCCATCGGCATTAAGACTGCTATGACCTGTGAGTCGAAGTTTGTGGTCTATTTTATTAAATGTCCTTGTGGCCTTTACTATATAGGCAAAACAAGCCGCATGCTGAAAGAACGCATGGCTGTGCACAGGTCAACTATCCGTAAGGCACTCCTGGACCAAAATGCTGATGATGACCTTAAACTCCTCCCAGTGGCGAGACATTTCAAACAACACCGTCATGGCCTTTCGTCGCTGAAATGTATGCCGATTATACAAGCGAACCTATCAACATGTGGTGGGGATCGTGACAGATTGCTGCTCCAGTTGGAGGCCAAAGCCATTCACGATCTGAGGACATTGTCACCTTATGGCTTGAACGAGGACTTGAGACTTAGTTGCTTTATTTAATTATTTCAACCTTATCAGTTTATCTTACATACGCTCCTTTTTTGCCTCCCCTATACACTTCTGCCATTGTCCTTGACATGGCCCTCAGTATACCCATTGGTCTTTATTGTTTATTATTATTCCCCCTTTTTTTCTAATTTTTTTCTAATTTGTCTGGTTCCTTTCCCTCATTTCCTACCTTCCCCTTTCCCATTATCCTTTTGTAGTTTCCTTTGTTTTTGTCCCCCTGTATGTTGCTTCTCAACCCCCCCCCCTTTTTTCCTTTCCCTTCCTTGCCTACACACTCATGGTTTTTATATCTTGCTTTTTATCTTTATTTAGCACTTTGGTGATCACACTGTATTGTGCCCCCTCAGGATGCATTATCTCATGCTCATTAATGTTTTCAGTTTACCCTTAGGCTGTGCGTTTAAGCTGCGTTCATACTCTACCAGTTATTCTGGCTTTTACATGCTATACCTGCAGCATGCGCAATGGGCTTCCATTCGCGCTCCGTGTTTCAGACTGTCAGCGCATACATGCGCAATGACTGCCTCGGTATTATATCGCCATGGCAACGTGAGACGCTCATATTCCGTCCCTGTAAGCATGCGCAATGGTGTCGCTCTCTCGCGCTCCGTGCTTTGGCATATTAGTATACATATGCGCGATGGTCCCCCTTCTGTGGTATCGCTATGACGATACTAGACGCTGTATTCACTCTCACACACACACTCTCACACACACACACTCTCAGACACACAAACACACACACACTGTCTCAGACACACACACTGTCTCAGACACACACACACACACACACACTGTCTCTGACACACACACACACACACACACACACACTCGCTCAGACACGCACACACACTCGCTCAGACACGCACACACACACACTCGCTCAGACACACACACACACTCGCTCAGACACACACACACTCGCTCAGACACACACACACTCGTTCAGACACGCGCACACACACACACTCGTTCAGACACGCACACACACACACTCGTTCAGACACGCACACACACACACACACTCGTTCAGACACACACACACTCGTTCAGACACGCACACACACACACACACACTCATTCAGACACGCGCACACACTCGTTCAGACACGCACACACACACTCGTTCAGACACGCACACACACACTCGTTTAGACACGCACACACACACACACACATTCGTTCAGATCTTTCTGATCTTTGAGGCCAGCGGCTCAATTGATGGAGCAAAGAGGAGGGGAGATAGGGGGCAGCCCTGCCTTGTGCCATTCTTAATATTTGTCTGTAGTTTATGTATGGAGAGTATATTAGGTTCAAATATAATCCATTTATTAGCATAGTAATAATATACACTCACATGAAAAAGTCCTGGCCACCAACTGTATAGGTCAGTGCACCCTTCCGTTATAGAAAATTCCTGCTCCGGCGTCCGGTGTGCACCTGAGCCTTACAAGGCTGCATTAACGGAGAAACCCGTAGCTCGAATTTTGTCCAAAGGAGGTTTCCGTACGGATGTGTACAGTTGCTGACCAGGACTTATTCATGTGAGTGTATATTTTTACTATGCTAATAAATGGATTATATTTGAACCCAATATACTCTCCATACATGGGACCTTATTACGGGGAGGATTACGTGACGAGGATGTGTGAACAGCACTCTTCGGTTCAAAAAGCCAAGTGTGAGGCTGAACACCAGAATACCAGGATAAGACCCACCTGTTGGACAGAAGTTTGGAGGAAAGAAAACATTTAAGGGATCAAGTAATTACACATGGCCGTGTAAGTAATGCTATATTATATTACATTTCTATCCCAGTCTGGTTCTGCTAATACCAGTGTGAGTGTATTGACTCGTTTACAACCCTTGTACATTACACTGAGTACTATGGTGGTCTGGTTATACTCATAGCCATTCCATCATTGATATCTGCAAGTTGATTCAAATATGTTGATTGAAGAATTTGTTTATTTATCTTGTGCTCCCCAATGTTTCTATTGTTCACATATACCTAAGGATCCTGGATAGATCCTAGTGGGGTTGAGCTGCAGGAGCCTACGTTACATCAAGTGCCCCCGTTATTTGGGGTCCATTTGGGAGACATTAAAACGACGGTAATATTTATTACTATCTTACTTTTTTTCTATCTGCCATTGAGGTAGCGCCCAAGTTTTCTTTTATCTAACATCCCCCATTGCATTTGACACTACATTTAGCATTATTTTTACTTTTGGGCCCCTCTGAAGATCCTCTAGGTCCTCATTTATGCTAACGATAATGATACAGCTGGTTGGCCATCTTAACTTTCTAGAGTGGGGGGGACGAAGCTCTGCTCGGTACCACTGGTATCGGGCTCAAGTCCTGGCAAGGCATTTGTGCCGGGCCGATTATCCACCACCCACCATGGACCCCAGGTCGGAGCTTGGCTGAAGCCCATTTATCAGGGGTATTGTACCTGGTTGTGCGTGTCTGCAAGGTTTCATCCGGTGTTGTAGCTGGGGTTGTTGGTTGGGCCGGGCGTCTTTGATATGCTGCCTCCACTCCTGGCTAGCCTCAGACCGGGCACCTGTCTCTCACCCCTCCCTCAGGTCCCTCGCCACTTCGGATGGTCGCGGCCCCCTCCCGCAGATCTGGGTGAGGGCGTCGTGGCACAGGGCATGGAGGAGAGGAGAGGGGAGGGGGGGAAGCGTCCGGCTCTATAGTAGAGCTCAGAGATCCGGTGCCATCATGGAGGGGAGGGGGGGGGGGAAAGCGTCCGGCTCTACAGCAGAGCTCAGAGACCCAGTGCCATCATGGAGGGGGGGAAGTATCCGGCTCTCCGGCAGAGCAAAGAGCTCCAGCACCAGCGTGGAAGGGGAGGGAGCCTCCGGATCTCCTGCAGAGCTCCGGAGCCCTTGCGCTGCTCTCCCAGTCACCCCCCTCCCCCACGATCTTCCATGTCCCCCTCGCGCCTCCTCTCCTGGCTCGCCCATCAGTATGGCGCCCATCTGACCGGCCACCCAGGTCTCATCCACCTCTCCCGCCCGCGACCCCCTCGGTCCAGGCCCAGGAAGGTTGCGGCCTCCACCCGCAGTTTTGGACATGGGGGTTGGGGTGCGGTGCACAGGGGGAATTGGGGAACGGGGTATGGAGGGGGTTTTGTTATGGAGCACTGAGGGGTGTCGGGGGGGAGAGGAAGCATGTCTGGTATGGATGTCCCCCTGGAACCCGTGTGGTGTGCCCGATCTCCTGCAGCGCTTGGGACTCCAGCCACGCTTGGAGCTCTGGAGCCCACATGTTTCTTGCCAATTCGGATCTCCTTTGTTGCGCTCGTGGGCATGGGTGTACTCTGCGTTGATCTTCTAATCCCCAGGACCGGGTGTGTCCCATGATGTCCCGCCAGCCCAAGTGGAGAGGTAGGCAAACGCTTCTTATGTTTCTATTTGGACCTTTTGCTTGTTGTTTGTGGGGGGTTTTTCAATTGGATCTTTCTTCTTTCGTTGTGGTTGTGGTTCTTTTGTTGAGGCTGGGGTCTTTGGTAAGTCGCTGAGCAGGGGAACGGGGTGTAAAGGGGGGTGGGGTTGGCTCCTATTTTTTGCTAGTGGGTCTAAGGTGATTCTGTGAGGCAAGCCAATCTGAGGCGCGTGGGGGACTTCTTGCCACTCTGGTCTCTGATGTTTGGGCCTTGGAAGTATGTAGGAATTTTGGACTTTCTTCTGGATATCTCAGGATGAATTGTTTTCCGTTTTTATGACCATTAGTTTGAATGGGAAGCCCCGTCTGTATTTGATTCCCCTCTCTCTCAAGAGGGAAGTCACTGGTTTTAGGTCTCTCCGTCTGGTCACTGTTTCTTTAGCAAGATCGTTGAATATTTGGAGGTTGTTCTCGAAGTGGATGTCCCCTCTTTCCCTGCAGCATCTGATGATTCTTTCTTGTGTGGTGTAATGATGCATCTTGACGATCACGTCCATGCATCTCTTGGGCTCTTCTGATCTAGGGCCTAAGGCCCTGTGGGCCCCTTCCATCTCAATATCTTTCTTCCAGCGATGGATCAATGTTTTTAAATAATCTGTTAAAATGGGGGCGTAGGCCATCCATAGGAATAGTTTCCGGGATATTCCGGATTCTAACGTTCTGTCTCCTCTCCCTATTTTCTTGGGCTTCTTTGAGGAGTTTGAACTATGAAATCAGTTTCAGAATTTCGTCATCTGTTTGTGCTTGCAGCTGGAGGGAGTCCTCCATTTTGGACTGTAGGTCTGTGGTCCGCTGGCTCAATACTGCAATTTCTTTAAATTCTTTGACTGCTGAGCGGAGTTCTGATTGAAATGATTGTGTTGTCGTTTTTAAAGAGCTCCTCGATGAACCCTCTGCAAGTGGCCCTCCCCAGCCTGATCTTCCTGCTCACATGCTTTATCTGCTCCAAGATCTACTCCCTCATGGTCGGCTGCACTCTGAGAGCCTCCAAAGAAGCACGTAGGTTCCTTTGCCGTGGGTTTTTTATACTTTACTGACATCTTGGTTTGGTTCTGGGGTTTTGTGATGCTTCTTGTACCTTTTTTGTTGTGGAAAACTTGTATTATTTATTATTATTATTATTATTATTCATGCGAGGGTCCCAGGAGCTCCCTCGATTCCTGGCTTCCCTCCCTGGTGACGTCCAAGTGCTGAGTCCCCTCAAGTGTCTCTTAGTTTTGTAATCTCTATCTTTGACCTCCAATGGCTTCAGAGCTTGTTCCATTTTATTTTTGAAAATTCACTTGATCCTGCAATTTCTCCACTTAGAGCAAGCACAGGAAAGAGGTGGAAGCTCTGAGTTTGCATCAATGTCTCCATCATATTTTTCAGCTCTGCCGATTTTCGTGGCATCAGCTTCAATTTTCCACGCCTCTTCCTCCTGGGCGTACTGACTTTTGGGGATGGAGCAGCCTCTCTGTTTAAATAAAACAAGCATTTGCCTAAATCTGCATTGCTTGTCACTGATTATCTATACCCATAAAGGGGCATAGATAAGCACATTGGCAGTTAATGGGCATCCTAAAAAAATACATAATTGAATAACATACAACTAATGTATTTGTTACCTTTGCTGTATTCACCCTCCAAATCCTGCTCCATCCTCTATCCATCCTCTATCCATAGATAGTATATCAAATAAAAACATGTGCAAAAGTCCAACCCTAAATTGAGTCCTGATAGGTTCAACAGAACAAATAAAGGTCCAGAGGTCCACGGCTGCTCTGAAATGGAATAACCAGTTCCAATGATGATTCTATGGGAACGAAAAGAGAACAGAGAGCGCACACCTCATAGCGTGGACTTGTACATTTAATAAAAATAGGGATAGGGGAAGGAATTAAAAACACTCACAAAGGTAGTATATAACAAGCGATTTGTGATAATATCATCACCACGAGGTAAGCACCGTCCCGGGTCACGTGGACAGTCCAAAGGAAAATTCTTGCCGAATCACCAGAAAAAGTTTGATAATGTGTATATTAAGGGGGGACTCCATTTTGATTGCTATATAACCATTTCTCTATAACCATTATGTAATAACATTTTAAATCTCAGAAAACTAACTAAATGCCATATGTAATTGTGCCTTCAAATCAGATGTGAGAAAGTGACCTCTTACCCACTTACTGATAACTGAACTCTGTTTGTTCAGACTTATTTAGCTCTGTAGAAACAGGAAATGTCGCCAGCCATGCTGAGCATGACTTTTACGCATGTCTTACACAATATACTGTTCCGAAGAATGACATTTCCTTCAACAGCCTCCAAAATCTATGCTCAGGCCACTTCCCAGATCGTAAACCGTCTAGCTGTCATTTTCTGAGATAGACAGACTATGAATTAAAGGGGACGTGTGTTACTCATATCTGTGTTTTTTCTATGCTCAAGATGGCTATATAACCTGACTCAAAATCTTTAATAAACAGGAGAACAGTTTTTGACAATGCTTCACTGGTTGTCTGACTCAATTACTGCTTCCTCCGAGCTCGTCCGCCATTTTGTCTTTTCCAGATATCAGTGCTTTAAGAGTGGGGAAAGCCTCCGGAGGTGAATCGATTCAAGTACCAGGAGACGTATTCTCACGCAGCGACGTTAGAGAATAGGATACTTTCAAAGTTCATCCTCTATTTCGTCCCACAGATTGTGTTCCGTGTGTCTGCTTACAGTATAGCTTACGATTAAGGCAGCCACAATACAGCTCCCTGCACGCTCCGGCCGTAAAGCGTGCACTTGCGTGATGATGTAGTATCATAATTAGCATACCCTGACGCGTTTGTCACACTATGCGACTGATTCTCAGTGAGGGGAGATAGGAGACCTCCTCCATCCTAGTTTAAAATCTCTTCCAACCTTTTTAGCATTCTCCCCCTAGCACAGAAGATACGTACTAATTCATTTTTAATGCCATCTTACGCAAGTTTATATAATTATTTCACATAACTCTGCTTAGAAAAACAAAAACAAATAATAAATATATATATATATATTGCAGAAAGGGATTCTGGGAAATGACATGCAAATGAGCACAGTGCCACCTTTTGTCAAGTCCATTATTACATATAAAACCCTTAAAGCTGCAGTTCAGTCTTTTTTTATTTATTTATTTTTTTACTTCAATAGTTTTATGTGTGCAATCTCTAATTACCTAAAGAGCTGTATAGCTGTCAGTCAATTCGTTCTCCATGTATTGATAGGTCGAAATTTGGTGACATAATTAGTGAAGGGATCTGTTTATATTCTGCTTGTCTGTCAGTGGAAGCTCATGAATATTCATGATCATTCCTGCACTGACATATGCTAGAGGGAGGGCAGGGCTGACAAAGGGGTGTGCCAGAGCTTGTGACAGGACATGAAGGGGCAGTGCCTTAGCAAAGCGCTGTTAAAATAGAATACAAGAAAATTGGTCTTTCAAAGTTGTTTTTTTTAAAACAGAAAATGCTAAAAGTATTTTTTTCTTACTACAGAACTGATTTATTAAAAACAACACACATACAGGATATTGACTGAACTGCAGCTTTATGCCAATGCTTGCTGCTTTAAACACCGCTTTTAAACATAGCCTGGGATGAGATGCAAAGCCAATAAACCCACTCACAGACAGACTGTCTTATTGTGTTTACAATACTTGTATTATACGTGTGGATACGTTCCACAGATATAACACAGAGAATAGTGCTCTTGATTCAGTATCAGAATATAACTATTCCTCTGGAAATTATCTGGGTCGGGAAGCGGTGATCCTGTCATAATAGGCCGGGCTGATAAGGGTGTGAGCAGGTCAGACGTCTGTGTCCTACCTTCAGATGGGCAGAGCCTATTCCCTCATGTCATGTGCTGACATTGAGAGACCGGGGAAAATAAATAATCAGTGAGTAAAATGTCAGTGTTTCCCCAGGCATTCCTTTATATAAGCATGTCCTGCCAGGTACAAATGTGCTGAATGTGAGAAACTGGAGGTGATCGAGGAACAAATTAATGAGGGTGTGAGGGATCAAACCCCCCTATTTATTATGGGGGGTAAGGTGAGGGGAAGTTACTGCACTGGTTCCTCTGCATTACCCACTTCTCACCGTATGAAATAGGAAAGTGAGACTGTGTCAGTATGGAGCAGAACTGCTGGACCTGAGAGAGTATCGGGAGCATTTATCAAAGTCTCACTCATGTACTGTATCTGCTTTTTATTCATACTATGGAACATTACAGTATGTTACTATGTTACACTATGAGGACTTTACTGGTCTTTTGGCTGTTAAAATGTCCGACTCTCTTTATACTTTTCTAGATGGTTATGTGTGACACAATCCTGAGCCATTAAAGTTTTGCAGTGTCTGAAATTAAGTGCCTGTTTGCGAATGGACCATATGGGTTTTTTGGTGCCCCTGTCTTTTCCGACTCCTTTGGGGTTAATAATTTAGGTTTGAAAAAGCTGATACTAAATGCTGTATATTTGTCCAAAAAAATGATCATTCCAATTCTGTTTTATATACAGGGACATTCTAAAACCCAACACATATAGATTAAGTAACCTCCGGTCAGCACCTCCAGAGCAGCACTGCACACTGCCAGCACCTCCAGGGCAGCACTGCCCACTGCCAGCACCTCCAGAGCAGCACTGTCCACTGCCAGCACCTCCAGAGGACCACTGCCAGCACTTCCAGAGCAGCACTGCCCACTGCCAGCACCTCCAGAGCAGCACTGCCCACTGCCAGCACCTCCAGAGCAGCACTGCCCTCTGCCAGCACCTCCAGAGCAGCACTGCCCACTGCCAGCACCTCCAGAGCAACGCTGCCCACTGCCAGCACCTCCAGAGCAGCGCTGCCCACTGCCAGCACCTCCAGAGCAGCGCTGCCCACTGCCAGCACCTCCAGAGCAGCGCTGCCCACTGCCAGAACCTCCATAGGACCACTGCCCACTGCAAGCACCTCCAGAGGACCACTGCCAGCACCTCCAGAGGACCACTGCCAGCACCTCCAGAGGACCACTGCCCACTGCCAGCACCTCCAGAGGACCACTGCCCACTGCCAGCACCTCCAGAGCAGCACTTCCCACTGCCAGCACCTCCAGAGCCGCACTGCCCACTGCCAGCACCTCCAGAGCAGCGCTGCCCACTGCCAGCACCTCCAGAGCAGCGCTGCCTACTGCCAGCACCTCCAGAGCAGTGCTGCCCACTGCCAGCACCTCCACAGCAGCGCTGCCCACTGCCAGCACCTCCAGAGTAGCGCTGCCACTGCCAGCACCTCCAGAGCAGCGCTGCCCACTGCCAGCACCTCCAGAGCAGCACTGCCCACTGCCAGCACCTCCACAGCAGTGCTGCCCACTACCAGCATGGATCCACGCTTGTTTAGTGAGTTGAGAAGATATTTTGGTGTCTTTGGAATCTGCAAGGAGGGAATATCTGATTATTTATTTTGCAGTTATGCGAGTCTCTCACGGTAACTTATGACAAGGTATAATATACACCCAAAATACCTGGGTAGAACTGAACACGACTAGATATGATATAAAATATAATTTATTCCTTGAAAAAGGTGAATGTAGGCGGATGCTCACAGAGGTATGCAAGGGAGTCTGGTTATAGTGAAATTAACGACAGAGAGTGACCTCGCTCAAACCCCTTGATGAGTGCGTGCTGCCTAGGGAGTGTAACAATATGGACATGAAGATGTGCCTAAGGAGGGCACAGAAGAGATCCCTTTAATAGGCGCACTGCAGACCTTTATAAAATAATATGGTCAGGGGTGAAAAAAGTGTGTATAAAAATAAAAAATGTTTATTAATAAATATACTTTAAAAACGTGTGTGGTTGTTATACGTTCTATAATAAAAATAGACAGATAGGGCCTCATGCAGTAAGCGTTGATAAGGGAATTATCACCATTTTATAGCCAAAATTGGGTTTGAGATTCAGTAAGCGCCGATAAGTGCTTGATTTCGCCAGGTTTCGGAGCCGATTATTTTGTTATGGCCAGTCGGCTGCCGATAAGCCTGTTTTCGCCACTGATCGCCACTTTTTTAAATCGGCTGGATTCAACAAAAAAAATCAGCTTATCGGGGCTGATCGGCACTACGAAATTGAGATGTTATGGCCGATTTCTCCCGCCAACTAAAGTTGGCAGTTTGGACGGGAGAACGATCGCTAAGGCTGCCGGAACGGCACTTAGAAAAAAAAAATCTTCTGTACATCAATGGAGTCAATGGAGCGGGGACGTATAACAGTATAGTACTGTTTACGTTTCATTGCTCACAATACAAACGTCATTTGCATTACAGTGTGGGGGGCATTCCCTGCATTGTGTCACGGCTGACGTGTATTATTTGCATAACATTATACTTTTACATGTTTGCAGCATTTGCGGGTCACATTACTCATCATGTGATGATGTGGCAAGGGAAAATACTATACTCAACTCTTAAAGGAGAACCTCACATCATAGCACACATTTTACTGCATTGATCGACAATTGTTTACATGATGTTACACATGTCACACATGTCACACATACACCGTATATTCATGTTCCTTTACATTACACAATGCTTGTAATGTGTCACGCATCTTTAAACGTTCATGTACATCTAAATTCTCATGTTTACATCTACGTTTGGTCCTCCTTATTTTCATGACGTCACTTATTGGACGCGCAATCACATTGCATATTTACATTATAACCGTTGCATTACAAGCACTTCAACCTAACTTATACGCACATGTACAGTAATTCATCATTGGGACACCTTGTAAACTCATTCTATAGCAACTATCCTCATTACACAAATGCATGCATATGCACACGACTATTCATTGTGGGCAACATGTCACAATAACATGGCTAATTACACATGTTACACAAAACTTTTCCCACATCAATCTCAGCCTTTTTGTCTCATTACATGACTGACTCTTGCGTTCACAAGTTTTACATGCATTGCACATGCAACTATTTATTTGCAAGCAATGTTTCTACAAAGCATCACGTCACATCATTGGCAAATATCATCATTCCCTGCAGAATACACACAACAACTGCACACAGCTTGCCACACAAGTACTTTATTATGTTCATGTAAAACCTTGCATTTTACTATGTCACCTGACATCATTATACCTATTTAAAGGACGCCCATTACCTGCTCATTCACAGCTACTCATTTCAAAATGTTGAGATTGTTTAGGAGACGGAGGAACATTCTTTTCTATGACATGCTTGATGATGAAGACAATCATATAGGGCAAGGGAGGGACACACCGAGGGACAGTGACAGGGACAGTGACGCGGATACGACAGGGACAGGGAGAGGGACAGGCCGAGGGACAGGGAGAGGGACAGGAGATCAGAGGAGAAGACAGAGGAGACAAGTTGTGCCTCGTCCGCGTCTGTACAGGGAGAGAACCCTGTTAGATGGGATGAGTGAGGAGGAGATTGTAAGTCGCTATCGTTTGAGTTCAGCAGCAATCTTAGCTCTTTATCAGGAGTTAAGGGGAGATTTAGATTTTTTCACAGCCAGAGGTCGTGCAGTCCCTGGGCTTGTTAAAATGCTGTGCTCATTACATTATCTTGCTTCCGCGTCATACCAGACAACTGTGGGCATAGTGGGCGGGGTCTCGCAATCTACATTCTCGCGGGCCTTGACCCAGTTTCTCTATGCACTCAATAGACGCGCTAGGAATTATATTCATTTTCCTACAGAGGCGACAGAGTGGCTGGAAGTCAGGACTGGCTTTTATAATATAGCAGGGATACCATGTGTGCTGGGTGCAATCGATTGCACACATGTTGCTTTGATTGCACCTAGTCAGAGTGAGCATGTGTACCGCAATCGGAAGCACTACCATTCACTCAATGTACAGGTGGTATGTGATGCCACGATGAGGATAATGCATGTGGTACCCAAATTCCCTGGTTCCAGTCACGATTCCTCTATCCTGAGGAACTCTTCAGTCTTCCATGCGTTCGAAGAGGGACATTTTGAATATGGTTGGCTGCTGGGTGAGTACACATTTACATGTTATAACACAAAACACATTTTTATTTAGGAATGTTGGCATTGTAGAATTTGATCACTAATGTAAGCTTATGTGTGCTCCATTCATTATAGGTGACTCAGGATACGGAATTAGGCCGTGGCTCTTGACTCCGGTGCTAAACCCTCAAACTGAAGCAGAGGAGAGGTACAATGCAGCCCATATATCTACAAGATCTGTTATAGAGAGGACATTTGGCCTACTCAAGACCAGATTTAGGTGTCTGGACAGAACTGGTGGGGCTCTTCTATACAAGCCTCAAAAAGTCTCTGATATTATCCTTGCCTGTTGCATTTTGCACAATGTTGCACTCAGGCACAATGTACAATCAGACCTAGCTGAGCCTTTGGTAGACGAGCATCCCACCCATGTAGCTGCTGAAAATGAACAAACAGCCAGTGGTGGCCAGACACGCCAGAATCTCATCAATTCATTTTTTTCTTGTAAGTAAAAACAGATATGTTCCAAGTTCTACTTTTATACTTACATTATGTTATCTTAACAATAATTTTTTTTTATATAACCTTCTGTTAGGACACAGATGAATATGGGTTGCACACCTTTCTTTTCTCTGCTGTGTGCACAAAGGGATGTGGCACCGGTATGTTATTGTTGCACAGGTTATATAATCCCTCTTCAATTGTACTTTAGTTGTGTGTATGTGAATACAACTGGGGTAACAAAGCACTAATATTTTAGCATTGTGTTGTTCCTTATGCTAACACAATACACATATTATGCCCATACTCATTCATGCTTCTAGTATGCTTACATACAATGTTATTGGTGCAGTGTAACATGTACATCCATATGATGTGTACACTAGGCTCATTTACATTTTGAATGTCATTAAATATACATGGTGTTGCACATTTAACACCAAATACACACTTTGATGTGTTGTTTACGGTACTGAAGATGGCATGTCAATGTTTGCAATTTATATATTGTTCCTTTGCATTATAGGTATATTTGCAGTATGACTGATCATGGTATGTATATTTGCTGACATCTCTCATAAGATGTGGCTACCTCAATCTTCCTATAATTATTTGAACTAAAAACCCAACATATTGGTTTAAACACAAATGTTACATATATGTACTTTCTGTATCATGTATATACATTTAGCTACTCTTGAGGTTTCATGTGCATTGTATTACAAAATGATTACTCACATTTCATCACATTTTATGTATGTTTCCTTATAATTTCCATTAATGTAATATAGAGGTGTTTGGAGAAAAGGGGATAACTGTACTTATTTGTTTACTTACGGGAGCACATTCATCACTAGCATAGACACACTTTTTAAGACAACTGTTTGTGTCTCTATCAATTGGTGTAGGATCCATGTATAACACCGACAAATGATAACACCAGCTTTATTATGGTAGCTTATATCATCATATTGACTATACTATGTATTTTTAAACGATTAATAAACACCGTAAACTATAGTTAGTTAGGTTAATGAAATATACACAGAAACGTACTTCATAACATGATGGTGATGTCATATTCAGAACATCATGCATTGGAGGGGACCATAACATCTGGCCAGTAACATTATTTGCTACAGTTCCAAACCATTTTATCTACATACCCATGTAACAAGAGATTTTAAATATAAATGGCTACTTGGTTGTAAGTGTCCTTTACATTGGGAGAAGGAGTGGCTCAGTGAGTAAAGACACACACTGGCACTGATAGTTTGAAGCAGGGGAGTCTGGTTCAATTCCCGGTGTGGGCTCCTTGTGACCTTGGCCAAGTCACTTTATCTCCCTGTGCCTCATGCGGCAAAAAAACATTTGTACGTTCCACGGGCCAGGGACCTCAGGCTGAAACATGTGTCTGTAAATCGCTGCGTACAACTAGCAGCCCTATACATGAACATGCTCATATTATTATTATTATTATTATTATTGTTACATAGTTTCGACAGTCATACGTTCCATTACACAATAGAATACACAAATGTGTTAGCAGAGTGGGAATGGTTGTTATATAAAAAACACACCATGTCATAAAATGTTAGTAGTCATTAAAGAACACTCAAGAAAAATTCAAGAGGCACTATTTTGCAACATCATTATGTTAATTAAGTGCTTATGCAATATAGGCATAAGGGTATCACTTTTTTAATTGTTTGTTAATAAGCGCTGCAAGCAATATAAAATTAGTTCCATATGTAGTATAGTAGTCGGTGGCTCCTCCTCACAATCATCTCATATAAAGGTAGACTCTTCTGAAATCATACATTGATCCGATTGTATCTTCCCCGACATCTCTGAAATACAGCAAACACATGATGGTCAAATATGGCACCTTACTATATATGTATCCGTGACAACGCGTTACACAGCTCTATATGATTGTGTACATACACACGTCACTCATTTATATGTTACAACTACAAGTGTACATCAGTATGTAATTTTTATTATCATTTGTAGCAGCCATAACTATGTATATGAAGTGAACGTTGCCTGTATACTGAAAAATGTGCGCGCACATCTTAGTGTGCGCACGCACTTCACGCTTGGCTCCACTAACTGTTAGCGCATGCGCAAAACAAAGCGAACGTTGTGCGTTCAATACATGTAGAAAATACCAGTAAACATCACATCTTTATTTCAAATACAATGAAGATGAAACTAAAATCATTCTAAACGAGTACATCTGTATTCTTTTAAACCAGACGTGTTTGGACAGAAAGGACGGCCGATAACACAATGCGCAAATGCAATACGTGTGACGTCATGTTAAGCCAGCGTGAAACGCACGCTAACACTCCTCCCACTCAATTAACATTCGGCTAACGCCCAGGGTACGCCTACAAACACTGAGCCGCACGCATCACACACTGCAGTTACCGTTACTATAACAAAACATGACAGCCAATAGGCTTTGAGGCGCGCACGTCGCTTGGGGGCGGGACTTACATCCGTAATCCTTTTTAAGGACGCCTTGGCCCATGACAAGGGTCCCACGTCATACGTGGTGGACCCGGTTTTCAATGTTGTAGATGTTGCATGATAACAAAACAGGTATGTGTTAGAGTTATGGAAAAATGTTGCTAATATGTTTAAAGGGATAGGAAAGTACGTATATGTATACCGTCAGCAATGTGTACTACTCTTTCAGGTTCTACTATATTGTATTAGGAAACAATTTGTTTGTGATCGCTACATGTTATGCAGTCTGCAATGTTACGCTGTATCCACGCATTGAAAGTGAAAATGGTGGTTACAAAAAAAAATAAAATTTAAACGCAGAGTCAACGCATAACGATTGTTATATTTACCATTCTTCTAGAATTAACTCTTCGCCTGGCTGCAACTGGTCGCTCCAGAAATGCAAGGCATTTTCATCCACGCTTGACCCAACCGCTGAATCCAGTATGACACATATCTCCTCCAGGAAGCGCTCATAGGAATCGCCACTGCTTTCTTCAAATAATTGGTCGGGAGGTAGGTTCATTTCTTCGGGTTCCCATTCCAATGCATTTTCAGCTGAAAGGCTTGGTACATAATCATAGTACTTTTGTTCTTGTACAATGTGGGTTTCAGGAATGGAGGCTGCAGATATTGCAGCACGTATCGATTCAAACGGATCAGTAGTAGCGGATACATTGCTATTGCCATTAGGAATAAATATGCCTTTCACGACAATATAAGTGCCGTCTTTCAGGAGAAATTGTTTTTCCTGGGCAATCTTCCAGAAACCATAGGTGTGTTGTAGCTTATCCTGGTCACGTTCAAAAAAGTCATTACTTGATAAAGTGAATCTTATTGAGGAATTAAAATTCCGTGCATGCTTACGGTCTTGGTAATAAGGATATTTTGCTCGAATGAAATCATCGATTTGGCGTGTGCTTGCTTTCTGTCCGCGACTGTTCAAGATGGCTTCACAGATCATGTACTTATACCCTAAAAGGGGATTAATATTGGTAACGAATTCATCAGCCATGTCTGAGTAGCACAAAAGCTGTGTGCAGGTCTGTGTTATTTGCTCATCAAAATGAATGTGCTGAATGGCTAACAAACTCCTGTTTTTCCTTGTCAAGGTCATCAAAACTAACTACTTTGACTCCTTATTTCAAACGCCAATTGGCTTTGTAAATCTAATTGGGTTAACAGTTGTGGTTAGTGATATGGGACTGTGGGAGAAACATTTCTCCTTCTTTTATCTCGTTTCTGAAAAACATCCCTAGACTTTGAATTCGTTCACATAGTGTTTTTTTGAAAACTAACAAAGACCACTGTGTGAAAATAGTTCTTAGCCAGGCATATCAGTACAAACACACACCTGCAAAAAGAAATGTTTTTTCCCCGCTTACATTTCTGTGTGTATGTGAAAGTCTGGTTAACTCCCTGTCTGCATGAGTTTAAATACGTGTGTATATATATATATCTAAATATATCTCTCTTATAAAAATATATATATATTTATATATTATATTTTATTTTTTTTAATATTGCAGGAGTACACACAACATTGATGGCAGTAAGTATACCTTGTATGAAACCTATTTAAATGGTGAGAAACATGATTGAATGAAGTAATAAACATTTGTTTAAGCACAATACTGTTAGAGTCTCATACTTAGGATATTTCTCAAACATTATGCCTGTATTATTAAAATAGTGTGCTTTCACAAGGAAGCATGAAGTGTATTAGTTTGTAAAATACATGTATACCAGTTTATATAGTACTATATATATATATATATATATATATATATATATATATACACACACACACACACACACACACACACACACACACACACACACACACACACACACACACACACACACACACTCAGTGTGTGTGTGTGTGTGTATATATATTTTTATACATTCTGAGATGTTATTGAAACAAGAACACACAAATGATTAAAGGACAAAATTAGAATGCCCAAGCAAGGCAAAGGTAAGTAATAATTTACACATAATCCTGCTGTACACGTACAAGAAAGATGTTTGCAGTTACTTAGGTGTTCTTATAAATGCATGTGACTAATATGCATATGCAATTCTTACATCAATTAACACACCCAAATGCAATGTTTTGCTGCAAAGTCAATGGCAGCTTCTCTAAACTTTGCAACTGGTTCCAGGTGGACCATTACTGAACAGACGATTAATACATAAATATTTATAACACTATTCATTAATTGAGTGTTAACATTTCCAAAACTTCACGTGTACAAGAACATACTTGAAAGTTTGGAAACAACACAGTCTTCAGCATACATACAATAGTAATTAGATAATGTAAAGTCAACAAAACAAGGCCAAAGACATATTTTCTGAATTATAACATTTATTTTTTTTGTTCCTTTTGCGAGCGAGTAACAGGCCTGCTTGTTGTCTCTTGAATTTTCCTTTTTCTTTTGCCACCAACTTTAGGCACAGCAGAGCCACTTTGAGTGGCCTCTGGCACTTCACGGGCAGGGCTTGTGGGCAGTGACTCACCTACAGGGCTTTTGGGCAGTGACTGTTCACCTACGGGGCTTGTGGCCAGTGATTCACCTACAGGGCTTTTGGGCAGTGATTCACCTACAGGGCTTTTGGGCAGTGATTCACCTACAGGGCTTTTGGGCAGTGATTCACCTACAGGGCTTTTGGGCAGTGATTCACCTACAGGGCTTTTGGGCAGTGATTCACCTACAGGGCTTTTGGGCAGTGATTCACCTACAGGGCTTTTGGGCAGTGATTCACCTACAGGGCTTTTGGGCAGTGATTCACCTACAGGGCTTTTGGGTAGTGACTGTTCACGGACAGGGCTTGTGCCCACTGACACATGTGAGCAAGTTGGTAGACACTGCACAAGTGATGGTTGGTCTGTTTCATGTGTGTCTTGTTTTGTTTTTGTCGCCTCCTTTGTAGGTGTCTGCTGCTGAATTTGTACAGATGGCAGCGGTAGGATGTCATCAGGAAACTGCACAGCAATGTCTGCTACTTGACCGGTAACATTTGGGCCTGGTGAATGAATATCAGATGAATGTGGTGAAAACTGACCTGCATGAACAGATCCTGCCTGTGAGGTGTTGAATCGTGGTACATTAGTCATTCTCCAGTAATTAGCTTGTGTTTGCTGAACAACTAATGCTTCGAATGAGGTGTTGATTTTTTGCAACTGTTTAGGCACTTCAATGAAGACTCTGTGGAGATGTGCCAATTGTGAAACTGTTTCTTCCTGCAGTGCAATCATCCTTTCCAGCACTGTCATCAGGTCAGAATGGCGACGATTTTCTGCTTCCACAATTTTTCCCTCAGAAGCTACAATTGCATCATATGTGGTATTTGCTGGACGTTTTGGCGGTAAAACAGTTTCAATTGGAACCTCTTCATGGTCACTTGCTTGTATTTGTGTGTCTATGGCGGCGGCGGCGGCATCATCATCATCATCATCATCATCATCATCATCAAAATCCTCTTCATCATGTTCTACAAATAAATGTACAAATTATTAAATGTCATGTTAATCTCTGCTGTGTTACTATGTAATTGTACTGTGTCATAAGTAACAACTAACATGTTTCCATACGTTTTATAACCTCACATTAAAAACTACCTTGACTTAAGAATAATGTTTGGACTCAGTATGAAATATGAGTGAATGAAAACTTGCTGTAAACTCACAACTCCTACATGATAGTTAACATCACTAACACAATACAAGTTGCCTTACACTTCATTTTCACTGACACTAAGTAATCCTATTTAAAGAACATGTGCAAAACAAATAATGAACATGACAACATAACATATAGAAGAGCACATATTATATGGCCACCAACTGATACACTCACCTTCTAGGTGTGTTGAGCTGGCTGACCCAGGTGAAGACACTTGTTCAGTCTCAGGTGACACATGTCCTTCAGGGGCAACTATATATAACAATAACATAAGTTTTACATTTACATGTGTAAATATTGAACAAACAGTTATTGTATGTTCTGTATTTATGAGTATCTAACAGCATTATTTCCTTAACCCAAAATGTGTGTGTGAAAGTGAACATAAATAGTTGTAATAACAATGTACATGCCTGTGTACTTAGAAGTTTTGAGTTCCCTAACATACAACATACTATGGTTCTGCAGTAATGCGTGAGGAAAAATACATTAAATTTGTACATAAAAATCATATGTTGTGTAGTGATATCAGTATCATAATGTACATAACTATCATGAGATGACCATTCACAATGGTTATCATGAAGGTGGTCATATTGCAAAAAGTGTTGTTTTTGGTAGAGGATATGTGTGGTACATTAATATAAGATGTGGCACACCTGAATGTGGCTGTGACTAAACAAGACAACACATGCAGTGTGTGATAATGTGTCGTTGATAGTAGTTCAACTATAGATATGAGTGAACTAATGTGTGACGTACGGTTTGATAAGTAATGAGTTGTTGGGGCATTTAGTAGCTAAAGTGAAGCTTTCAAATGAGTGTGATTAACTTCAGTTGTGCTAGTGAGGTTGTAAGAACGGTTTTCCCTTCCCCAAAAAGCCTAATCAGCCACACCTTTCAATTACTTGAAACAGGTGAAAATGGTGTGAACTAAGTTGCCCCTAAAATGAGGCTGTAATTAGTGTGTGTGCTGAACCCCACCCCCTCTGTTGAAGTGTATGCTGTGATGAGATATTAATTGCAGCTGCTTTAACACAATGGTAGATGAGCTAAATAGTCGTGTGCAGTTTTTAAGTTATGAAAACAATGACATAAAATATGATACGTGTGCCTCATTATGCTGTCTGTATATGACTTAAATCAAAAATGGACCTTTTCATTAACAACTATAGATGTGTTAGTGCAAGTGATGTTTGTAGGCCGTTGCATGCAATATATTTGATGCATGCTTAAAATAGGCAGTAATGTCATGTTTGTCGGAGTAAAATAAATAAAATACACAATAATATTCTACATATTTCTGTTCTGTACCTGTAGCTAGTAATAATTTCTGATTAACATGTGTTACACATGTGTACTACCCTGTTGTTCCCCATCTTCGCCCACCATCAATTGCTTCCACTGCAGCAATGCATTTTGGGAATTCACATGTAAATGAGCACGCAATGGCACGTGCTATATTAGTTACTGCTTTTAGTAGGACTACAACATATATGTCTATTTTGAGATATATATGTATACAGAATCAGACATATACATATATAGATGCAGGTATGCTTATATTGTGAAGACAGTATAAAAAGCAGTGTAACTATGCAAAATAACTGTAAGCAACGACACGCCTAGTACAGTAATATTTCTCACCTGGTGGAAATTGTGAGGGGTAAATTCCTATATCACGGTCACCAGGTAAGCCTTCCACGACGACGGGAAGTAATTTTGCCCGAAGCAGCTCCTCCAATGGACTTAATATGAGACGTTGTGGTGTGGGCCCACCTCCAGTGCCAGTAGCATGCACGCGTTGGTGTTGTATTTTCTTTTTCAATTTGGACCTAATATCATCAAATCTCTTGTGACAATTCCGCTTGTCCCTCACATGATTCCCACACGCATTGACACCAATGACTATTGTGTCCCACATTTCTTTTCTGCTTGCTGAACTTGTCCGCCCTTGAAAAACATATCAAATATATGAGGTAAATGAATAATAATATAAGCACCAGTTTCCTACACTGCTAGCTGTTCCAAGAGATAGCAAACATGCTGTTTTATGTGTAATATGTGAAGCACATGAGCATTCACTACTAAACCTATACATGTAAGCAAGGTTGCATTCATATTGTATGCAGTTATGGCAAATTGACCGCCTGTGTTTAGTTGTCCTTGTAAGGCATGCTAAAAAGCTGTGTTTCCAGACTAATTAACATAGAAAGATATTGTGAAGCCATATTTGCATATGAACAAAACTCAGATGACCTAGGATCACATGTATTTGAATAATAAATGTAAATGTACACTTACCTAGTAAATGTCCATATATACTGTCATAGTGCTCCAGAATGCCAGTGACAAGAGCTGTATTTTCCTGGTCATTGAAGCGAGGATTACGTGGCTTCTCCACACGTTTCTTCCGAGCAGGTTTAGGGTCAGAGCTTGGCTGGTGCTGACTGGACTCTCCTTCTTCCAATGGAAGAGCCTCCAAAAGCTGCCCACCAGCAAGCACGCCACCACCATCCACCCCATCAGCAACTGCGCCACCAGCAGCACTCCCAGCACCAGCACTCCCACTCCTAGCACCAGCACTCACACTCCTAGCACCAGCACTCACACTCCTAGCACCAGCACTCACACTCCTAGCACCAGCACTCACACTCCTAGCACCAGCACTCCCAGCACCAGCACTCCCACTCCCAGCAACAGCACTCCCACTCCCAGCAACAGCACTCCCACTCCCAGCAACACCACTCGCAGCACCAGCACTCCCACTCCCTGCAACACCACTCTCACTCTCAGCAACATCACTCCCCTGAACAGTACGTTCACTCCGACGCGTACTCGCACGAGTAGCACTCCCACTCCCACCAGCATCACTCTTCCCACGCTTTGCGGGCATACTTCCAGCACTCACAAAAAACAGACAAGAAATGTACAGGCAATCACACGAAACACTTCCACATATAAAACAAGACAAAGATGTAAACAAAACAACAATGGACAAAGCTCACCCAATACACAACAAGTCTCTCAGTCAATATGCAAATGTTCAAACAGCCAGCTCTGTGCGTCTCTCTCTCTCTCACTCCCAACAACACAGAGAATGAATAGCAGTACACGTTGCCTTTAAATATGGCGCGCAATCCAAAACATGCTTGTTTCGCCTGATTCAGCAAGATTTATGATTGGGCAACCTAACAGCACCCCGCCACGCACGCCGATACACCTGTGTGTGATCGGCTAATCATCGTGAGAGTGGGCGGATTTGTTTTCGGGTTGATTTTGAATGTATTCGGCACTTACTGCATACGGAGAGGAAAAAACGCCAATAACATGACTAATCGGTAAGATTGCCGATTTCACATAATCGACGCTTACTGCATGAGGCCCATAGTCTATATGTTCTACTCTGGTCACCCAGTGGATTGAGGTGGCAGAATTTCCCAGGGAAAGCATAATCCCATTACCTTCAGACCTGTATCACATTACCGTTTCACCATTGAGAGGATAATCTGATTTAATGCACATGCCCATTTTCGCCAGTCAAATTCTGCCACCTCAATCCACTGGGTGACCAGAGTAGAACATATAGACTATCTGACTATTTTTATTATAGAAAGTATAACAACCACACACGTTTTTAAAGTATATTTATTAATAAACATTTTTTATTTTTATACACACTTTTTTCACCCCTGACCATATTATTTTATAAAGGTCTGCAGCGCGCCTATTAAAGCGATCTCTTCTGTGCCCTCCTTAGGCACATCTTCATGTCTATAGTGAAATTAAATAAGGCTTTTTATTGCGCCTGTTTCCTTAACATCAGGAAACCATCCAAACAAGAGGTAAACAAAGCTTCTATTCACTTGGGAGTATTTCTAGTGAAATACTACTGTATGCAGTCCACACTCCCTTTAGATAAGCATGTCTCCCAGCCCCAAACATATAGCATGATAATAAGCAGATATATAAAGTCTCATAAATGAAAGTTTTATCTGTTCCTTGTGGTTTGGAGGGAAAATCTTCTCTGTTCCTGCGTTGCTACCGTTCCTCAGGTTTTGTCAGCATTCAGGTTTAGAAGTTTCCCCTGTGTCTTGAAAGCAGCTCTGCTGTTTCTTCTGGCAGGGCTCAAGACAAGTTGTGAGAGCCAAGGACAATCCCTGCTCTGTCTCCAAGTTCAGCTCAGGTGTGAGCTAAGGTGTCTCTCTTCCTGTCTCAAAAGACAGGCTTTTCTAAGCAATCTAATCAGGCAGGTGGTGTTTGTTAATTGACTACCAGCAGTTAACCACCACACTGCTGGATTAGAGTCACATTACCCGAACAGGGATAACTCCCCTGTTACAGTGAACACACAAGATATATAAATAACAGGCAAAATATTCACTTAAAGGATTTGGACAAGAAAGCCATCAGGATACAGGATGGGCCATTTCTTCCATAATACAGCTTCATATGTAGACATCACGAAAATACACGAAGACTATGGGTAAGGGCTGAGCCTTGTTTATATACAATCTCAGTCCTATCCCTTACCCCTGTCATAAATCAGTGGTGAGGTTGACAGTCTTACACCAGAGTAAAACTCCTCCCACCCCAGGACGTTTAAAAACGGCTTTTCCTATCTAAATAACTTCATAACTTCTGTTTAGTAATACTTACTGGCATGCAAGACATATTAATACATTCCGGCACGCATGACGCTCCCAATGAGACTAAATATTACCATGTAATACTAAAATTAAGAGAGATATTAATATCTGCCTCTTAGTACCTGCTAGACATCATGTGTCTGTAATCATTATTTGCGACTCGGTCCCACGGATACACATATGTAACTCTTAGCATGTTCAGCAGAGGATGTCTCATGATATTCTTATATTTAATAAGGTCACTCATTCTGATATCTCCTTCTGTAGCCGCACCCCTGGCCCCCATAAAACCCCTTGTCAATAAATGCTTTTAAGCTGGGCCTCCTGTGTAGAGAACGTTTGTCACATGTGCTATTTTTCACACCCAATGCTCCAGACATGGGTCCTAGCTGTCTCTACCAGCAATATACCCTTGGCGTGCAAATTAGGTATTAACATACACCAAACCCCCTCTGTACTTTTCACACCCAACTTCAATCAAGCCTTTTGAAGCCCAGATATTTCTGAAAAGACACCACACATATTTGTATTTTCCTAAAACTGTAGCTCATTAACCTTTTAAGCCCCAGTGTGTGTGTGGTGCAGACACTTACATGGTGATAATACATTGTAACAGGGGAACACGTATTTTCATGTTGCAGCAAGGTAAAAAACACATTACTGGACCACCGTCCAGTTAACTCCTTGCTTCCCAAGTGAGAGCATGGGGTGGCCAAATGGGGTGTAACCCCTTTAATACCTGGCCAAACCCCCTCTCCCATGACAGAGTCAAACACCCAAACTAATCTTGTTTTCTTATAGAACCACCAGCAGGTAAGAAGATAATATATCTTCACCTGTTATTTTCTGCCAGAAGGGCTAGTAATACATTTCTTTACAAGAGGAATTATATTATACCAATATCAGAAGAGGTGAAATCACAAGAAGCGCCCCCACTCCCAGCTTTACAGGATGGATTTCCCTTTTCTTGTTGCCAGGTTTCCCAGTGGTTGTACCGGAGAGTTTAGAGATTAAATCAGAGAAAGAAGAGACAGACACTGAGGAACATATGACCCCAATAAAGGAAGAAATAGATGCATTTCCGGTTTGTGGTAAGTACCATTACATCCTCACTTGTCTTTATTCAGTATGTTTAAAAATGGACTGAAATGTCTGCAATATTTTGGGAAATAATATTAAAGCGTGCATACAATTATAAGATACCTCTCCTAATGAAAAAAATAATTTGTGTAAGGCAGGGGAGCGCAAACTTTTTTTTCCCTGTGCCCCCCTCCCTGCTCCTCCTTACCACGAGGTAATTATAATATATATTATATATATATATATATATATAATATATATAATTATATTATACCTGTCCTAATGAAAAAAATAATTTGTCTAAGGTTATATTGGGAATATTATTGTTATTGAGGTTTGAACATTGGTAGTTCCAAAATGTTTTCAGCACTCAGGGGTAAAAACTTATTTGCACTCAAATGGTTAATAACAAAGTAAAATCAATCACTTCACCCCTCCCCCATAGGAATCAGTATAGAGTATTTCTGTATACTGATATCACAAGAAGCGCCCCCACTCCCTGCTTTACATGATGGATTTCCCTTTTCTTATTGCCAGGTTTCCCAGTGGTTGTACCGGAGAGTTTAGAGATTAAGGGCCTCATGCAGTAAGCCCCGATACAAAATTTTCGGCAAGAATTGCGAAAAGGCTTTTTTTGGGCGATTTGCCCTCGCAGTATTCAGTAAGGGCCGAATCCTTCCGATCCCTGCCGAAGCACTGCGAAAGCAAAGCTGCCGATGAGCCTGTGCCGATACAGCCTGGCTCCCGATAAGGCCTTTTCTGCCGATAGATGTTTGCAGCTGAGAGAGACAAGCCGCTCTCTCAGCGCAAACATCTGCAACAAATAAAGTATTTAAAAACAATTTTTACTGATAGTGGACATGTGCAGGGGGTCTTCGGAGCTGAAGCGCGTTGGTTTCAGCTCCGGGGACCCCGTGCTCCCCGAGATACAGGCCCCTTTATGAGGTGCCGGTATCCCTCTGCGTTTAAAGATCCCGATCACGTGACCGCGACCTGTAAACAAAGCAGAGGGATACCGGCACCTCATAAAGGGGCCTGTATCTCGGGGAGCACGGGGTCCCCGGAGCTGAAACCAACGCGGTTCTGCTCCGGAGACCCTCTGCATATCTACACTATCAGTAAAAAACACACATCAATAAAGACTCGTTCCTTACCTTGGCGGCTATGTGCGACGGTAATGAAGTAGCATGAATGTATTTTTAATAATACTGTACAGTGAGCAGGGGGTTCCCTGAGCTGAACCGCATTGCTTTGTGGAGCAGGGACCCCCTGCTTCCCGAGTTACAGGCCCCGGTATGTGTCATCGGGTGGCAGTGTCGCCGCCATGTTTATAGCGTTCCCGCAACAAATATGGCGTCCACACTGTAACCGATGGCCCAAACCGGGGCCTGTAACTCGGGAAGCAGGGGGTCTCTGAGCCACAAATAAATGCGCTTCAGCTCAGGGGGCCTCCTGCTCCCGCACAATATTATTAAAATACATTAATGCTGCTTCATTACCACAGCGGATAGCCGCTAAGGTAATGAAGGGGTTAACGCATTATAGCATGTTTATTGGGGACAAATGCCCCCAATAAACATAGCAGCAATGCACAACATACAATACAGTAATGGGCAACAGTACTATAATCCACAAAAGGTTAATAGTGCAGTTGTCCATTTACAATACATACACACCAATAAAGACATTAAATACATGTAGCACTCACCCATGTACGGCTGCCACGATGAAGGCCATCCTCATCTTCATCCTGCCCATGCCCCATCCGCTTCTGCAAAACAGACACAATAATTAAAACATTCTATGTAATGTCCCCTAACCCCTTAATCACCATAACGGTTATTAACCGCTACAGTCATTAAGGGGTTAACCCACCATCACCCACATACCCTCTCCCACTAACCCCACCAACCCTGAGGCCCAACCACCCTCACCCACTATCCACAGGGGAGTACTACCAAATACCCTTGGGGCCTATACCCCCTCCCCCAGCACATACAGTACAATAATGAGCCAAATAAATATTATCCACATAGGTATAATACATTATTTGGCCATTATTAAACACATTCAATACGGTAATAAAGTGATTTAAATTGTACTAACCTCATCAATAAGAAGTCTCCATCGCCAGCATAATCCTTGGTGTCCGTTGCCAAAATAATAAATAGCCAAAACATTTGAATACCAGTAACATAACACTGAACCCCTTAATCACCTTGTCGGGTACTAACCTGAAAGGTAATTAAGGGATGAAGCCATCCTGCAATGCCAACAACACTTATGCATAACATCCTCAATGATTTAAAAACCAATTGCCTAACCAAATCACATTTAATCATTCAATCTGAAGGCTCACATGCCTCTTAAAACATTGCATTTACAGTGTATACATGTACTGTAGCATAACATGTAAACTACATGTACACGCTGCAAATCAATGTTAACAATACAATAATCCCACTCAAATCGCCATACATCACAAGAAGTATATTATTTAATCCAATTAACTCACCATCAATGAATTAACACACATCAATTACATCCCTAAACAATTAAAATACCATCCATACCAATTACACAATGAACTAAAGCTATCGTAACAGAGAACCACTTCAAAACATAGAAAAAAGTACACCAACAATTACAATATACTAAAGCAAGGCTTTCCATATCCTACTGTACGGCCTAGAAGCCCAAAACTTACATCTCTCTAATAATAAAATACATTTACCACACATCTATGCATAGCCACAATGATTAACAATACAGAATATCAAGCTTTAACAGCAGTATCATTTATTACCCTGTATATATATGTATATATATATATATGTAGACATACATACATACATACATACAGTGGCAACAAATGATATGCATTTTAAAAAATGAACACATGAAAAAGCAACAAAAAACACAGTTACATTCAATACATTTCTTTCTTAAACTTACCATTACTTGCCCCCACCGACTCCCGTTGATCAGCTTACTCACGAACCAATCCACGACACCATCCACGACACAATCCACGACACAATCCAGGAACAGGAAACCATGAAATAAAAAAACATTACAAATTAAACATTAAAATAATACAACATGACAATCAAGGGTTGTTCTAGTTTTAATCCATGTGAATCTGTATTAAAATACCTTGTTCCGGGGTCTTCTTGGCGTCCGGTGCCACACCCAGGTCTTCAATCTTCAGGAGGAGGTCCTTCCTCCTCGGCGTCTGTCTTCAAAATGAGACGCCATAGGCTTTTATAGGCCTATGACGTCACATTTGTCGTCATATGGTTCCCACGGCCCTGATTGGGCCGTGAAAACCATGTGTTTTGGCCGATGTAAAAAAAATTGATGACGTCACTTAAAGGCAATGACAGCTCAGCCAATCAGAATGGCTTTGCTGCAATTGCCTTTAAGAAAACGTCATGAAAAGACACATGGCTGGACTCACATGGTACGGCAGCCAATCAGAGCGTGGGAAGTCTATCACTACTCTGATTGGCTGCCGTACCATGTGAGTCCGGCCATGTGTCTTTTCATGACGTTTTCTTAAAGGCAATTGCAGCAAAGCCATTCTGATTGGCTGTGCTGTCATTGCCTTTAAGTGACGTCATCAATTTTTTTTACATCGGCCAAAACACATGGTTTTCACGGCCCAATCAGGGCCGTGGGAACCATATGACGACAAATGTGACGTCATAGGCCTATAAAAGCCTATGGCGTCTCATTTTGAAGACAGACGCCGAGGAGGAAGGACCTCCTCCTGAAGATTGAAGACCAGGGCGTGGCACCGGACGCCAAGAAGACCCCGGAACAAGGTATTTTAATACAGATTCACATGGATTAAAACTAGAACAACCCTTGATTGTCATGTTGTATTATTTTAATGTTTAATTTGTAATGTTTTTTTATTTCATGGTTTCCTGTTCCTGGATTGTGTCGTGGATTGTGTCGTGGATGGTGTCGTGGATTGGTTCGTGAGTAAGCTGATCAACGGGAGTCGGTGGGGGCAAGTAATGGTAAGTTTAAGAAAGAAATGTATTGAATGTAACTGTGTTTTTTGTTGCTTTTTCATGTGTTCATTTTTTAAAATGCATATCATTTGTTGCCACTGTATGTATGTATGTATGTATGTCTACATATATATATATATATATATATATATATATATATATATATATACAGGGTAATAAATGATACTGTTGTTAAAGCTTGATATTCTGTATTGTTAATCATTGTGGCTATGCATAGATGTGTGGTAAATGTATTTTATTATTAGAGAGATGTAAGTTTTGGGCTTCTAGGCCGTACAGTAGGATATGGAAAGCCTTGCTTTAGTATATTGTAATTGTTGGTGTACTTTTTTCTATGTTTTGAAGTGGTTCTCTGTTACGATAGCTTTAGTTCATTGTGTAATTGGTATGGATGGTATTTTAATTGTTTAGGGATGTAATTGATGTGTGTTAATTCATTGATGGTGAGTTAATTGGATTAAATAATATACTTCTTGTGATGTATGGCGATTTGAGTGGGATTATTGTATTGTTAACATTGATTTGCAGCGTGTACATGTAGTTTACATGTTATGCTACATGTATACACTGTAAATGCAATGTTTTAAGAGGCATGTGAGCCTTCAGATTGAATGATTAAATGTGATTTGGTTAGGCAATTGGTTTTTAAATCATTGAGGATGTTATGCATAAGTGTTGTTGGCATTGCAGGATGGCTTCACCCCTTAATTACCTTTCAGGTTAGTACCCGACAAGGTGATTAAGGGGTTCAGTGTTATGTTACTGGTATTCAAATGTTTTGGCTATTTATTATTTTGGCAACGGACACCAAGGATTATGCTGGCGATGGAGACTTCTTATTGATGAGGTTAGTACAATTTAAATCACTTTATTACGGTATTGAATGTGTTTAATAATGGCCAAATAATGTATTATACCTATGTGGATAATATTTATTTGGCTCATTATTGTACTGTATGTGCTGGGGGAGGGGGTATAGGCCCAAAGGGTATTTGGTAGTACTCCCCTGTGGATAGTGGGTGAGGGTGGTTGGGCCTCAGGGTTGGTGGGGTTAGTGGGAGAGGGTATGTGGGTGATGGTGGGTTAACCCCTTAATGACTGTAGCGGTTAATAACCGTTATGGTGATTAAGGGGTTAGGGGACATTACATAGAATGTTTTAATTATTGTGTCTGTTTTGCAGAAGCGGATGGGGCATGGGCAGGATGAAGATGAGGATGGCCTTCATCGTGGCAGCCGTACATGGGTGAGTGCTACATGTATTTAATGTCTTTATTGGTGTGTATGTATTGTAAATGGACAACTGCACTATTATCCTTTTGTGGATAATAGTCATTGTGCACATTACTATACTGTATGTTAGGGGGGTATAGGTGTTGTTGGGTTTATATATATATATATATATATATATATATATATATATATATATATATTTCTTTAATTATTTATTTATGTAGTTATTGTGGGGCTGGGGTGTGTATTTTTTTAATATTGTGGCTAGTGGGGGTGGGTGAAAGGGGTATTAGCCCCAACGGTGGTAGTTTAGGGCTTGCGGGTGGGTAGCGGGAGGCCTTAACCCCTTCAGGACCGTAGCGGTATTAACTGCTACGGTAGTGAAGGGGTTAAGTGCCCCCGCAACCCCCCCGCAAGTCCTAAACTCACACCCAGGGCCAAATACCCCCCTCACCCATCCCCGCTACCCACAATAACGCTGGCACGGTGGGTTAACCCCTTCATTGCCTTAGCGGTTAGCCGCTAAGGTAATGAAGTGGCTTTTAAATGCCTTTTTCCTGCCTCGGATGCATGCCGGGGGGCTCCGGTGCGGGTATCAGCTCCGGAGACCCCCGGCATCAATCACAGGCAGGAAAAAGGGCTGATTTTTTCTAAGTGTCGCCCTTGCCGATGCTTCTCCTTCAGCAAGTTGCCAACTTTAGTTGGCGGGCTGGATTGGCCATAAAATCTCCAATCTGGCCTGCCGATCAGCACCGAAAAGCTTATCGGGGCTTACTGAATTCAGGCGGGTTAAAAAAGTCCTGATAAGTGGCTTATCGGCAGCCGGGTGGCGAAAAATTTTTTTTCGGAAGAAAAGTTGCCGATAATTCCCACTTATCGGGGCTTACTGAATCTGGAAGGGAAAAAATGCCCATAAACGCCTTATCGGGGCTTACTGCATGAGACCCTAAGTCAGAGAAGGAAGATCCGAACACTGAGCAACATCTGACCCCAATAAAGCGTGAAACTGTTCCATTTCCTGTCTCTGGGGAGTACCTTTTCCCCTTTGTCTGCACAAAGGGGTGTTATCTTGTTACAAGACACATGGTCACATTTAGCAAATATTCATGGTTAATTGCCTCTCGTAGGAAGTCCCCAGGCCTGCTGGGTGTTCTGGAACAAGCCACATGCAGCAGAGTTAGAAGTGCAATATGGCTCTCAAACACGTATAAAGGTTGGAATTGCAGAGTTATGGGCATCTGACCATCAATAGATACGATAAAACGCATTTGGGGAAACAAATTCAAGGGACCCTTCCCTAACTAATCTGGTTCCCCAGCTTAAACAATACCCTCTCATTTAGGGTCATTAGATACACAATAATAGCCACAGTCTCTAGACATAGCTTAACTGATAGATGGGGGACAGCGTCCCAAGAGTCCAGGCAATTCTTCAGGACAGTGAAGGTCATGATGGGGGAGTCTTCACCGACTGGATAGACACATTACACATTAAACACATTTTTCCCTTCATTTTTGCATTTTCAAGTGTATTTTTCACCCTGACCTCTGGAGGTGCTATTGCGTCAATACTTGTCACACTTTTCCCTGTGTATACTTTATGCAGAACTGGTAGTCATACACAGTATGACACAGTATGACAAAGACATTTCTCACAGTCTGTTCTTTACTTCGGCTGGGCGGCCATTTTAAACCCATGCATTTATTTGCAAACCCACAGACTTTTTAGTGTCGACCCACATTCTCCACCGTAAGTGACAAACGCCACCCTTGCGTAGCGCTGACGTCTGTCTGGGCTCTTACCGACACAGTCTTCTAGGGTTTATTTAGATAAAACACACGAATAAGAGGTAGCAGTATAGTGCATAACTCAGACTTCTGCCTGTTTTATTTCGTCCCAGTAGGGGACTGCAGATTCAAAAGATACATGTTGGAGGCACTCGGCCATTAACCTTCAGCGGTTTACTCATTTTGGATTTTGTTGGATCACTGTGTCTCTCTCCCTCCCCCCGTGTGTCTCTCTCCCTCCCCCCGTGTGTCTCTCTCCCTCCCCCCATGTGTCTCTCTCCCTCCCCCGTGTGTGTCTCTCCCTCCCCCCGTGTGTCTCTCTCCCTCCCCCGTGTGTCTCTCTCCCTCCCCCCGTGTGTCTCTCTCCCTCCCCCCGTGTGTCTCTCTCCCTCCCCCCGTGTGTCTCTCTCCCTCCCCCCGTGTGTCTCTCTCCCTCCCCCCGTGTGTCTCCCTCCCCCAGTGTGTCTCTCTCCCTCCCCCCGTGTGTCTCTCTCCCTCCCCCGTGTGTCTCTCTCCCTCCCCCCGTGTGTCTCTCTCCCTCCCCCCGTGTGTCTCTCTCCCTCCCCCCGTGTGTCTCTCTCCCTCCCCCCGTGTGTTTCTCTCCCTCCCCGTGTGTCTCTCTCCCTCCCCCCGTGTGTTTCTCTCCCTCCCCGTGTGTCTCTCTCCCTCCCCCCGTGTGTCTCTCTCCCTCCACCCGTGTGTCTCTCTCCCTCCACCCGTGTGTCTCTCTCCCTCCCCCCGTGTGTCTCTCTCCCTCCCCCGTGTGTCTCTCTCCCTCCCCCGTGTGTCTCTCTCCCTCCCCCGTGTGTCTCCCTCCCCCGTGTGTCTCGCTCCCTCCCCCTGTGTGTCTCTCTCCCTCCCCCGTGTGTCTCGCTTCCTCCCCCCGTGTGTCTCTCTCCCTCCCCCGTGTGTCTCGCTCCCTCCCCCCGTGTGTCTAGCTCCCTCCCCCCGTGTGTCTCTCTCCCTCCCCCCGTGTGTCTCTCTCCCTCCCCCCGTGTGTCTCTCTCCCTCCCCCTGTGTGTCTCTCTCCCTCCCCCGTGTGTCTCTCTCCCTCCCCCCGTGTGTCTTTCTCCCTCCCCCCATGTGTCTCTCTCCCTCCCCCCGTGTGTCTCTCTCCCTCCCCCCGTGTGTCTCTCTCCCTCCCCCCGTGTGTCTCTCTCCCTCCCCCTGTGTGTCTCTCTCCCTCCCCCCGTGTGTCTCTCTCCCTCCCCCCGTGTGTCTCTCTCCCTCCCCCCATGTGTCTCTCTCCCTCCCCCTGTGTGTCTCTCTCTATCCCCCCCGTGTCTCTCTCCCTCCCCCCGTGTGTCTCTCTCCCTCCCCCGTGTGTCTCTCTCCCTCCCCCCGTGTGTCTCTCTCCCTCCCCCCGTGTGTCTCTCTCCCTCCCCCTGTGTGTCTCTCTCCCTCCCCCCTGTGTGTCTCTCTCCCTCCCCCCTGTGTGTCTCTCTCCCTCCCCCCGTGTGTCTCTCTCCCTCCCTCCCCCGTGTGTCTCTCTCCCTCCCCCCGTGTGTCTCTCTCTCACTCTCCCCCCCAGTGTCTCTCTCTCACTCTCCCCCCCAGTGTCTCTCTCTCACTCTCCCCCCCAGTGTCTCTCTCTCACTCTCCCCCCCAGTGTCTCTCTCTCACTCTCCCCCCCAGTGTCTCTCTCTCACTCTCCCCCCCAGTGTCTCTCTCTCACTCTCCCCCCCAGTGTCTCTCTCTCACTCTCCCCCCCAGTGTCTCTCTCTCACTCTCCCCCCCAGTGTCTCTCTCTCACTCTCCCCCCCAGTGTCTCTCTCTCCCTCTTCCTCCCTTCCCATGTCTTTCACCCCCTCCCCATGACACTGACCCCGCTCACCCCCTCCCCATGATTTACAGATAGAACAAATGTTTTCAGTCTTTTTTGTTTACTTCTGTTAGAGAACGGCCTGAATGAGGAACAGAACTTGAGCTCTGATACATCCAGAAGCTGTCTGACTCCTCGCAGCCCAGAAGTGCCACAAAACAATGATTCCTGCCATGTTTTGGACACATACAAGGAACCAGTGCCACATGATTGTGAACTTACAGACATTGTACAGCACACATCACAGACGGACTCTAAATATGGGTCCAGCAAAAGGTATGCAAGAGATTTAAGAAGAAGCCATGATGCTCAGCATTTTCTCTGTTGTCAGTGTGGCAAAAGCTTCTCACTCTACAGGGACCTGCTCACACACCTTTGTGTCCCCGCTAGAGAGCAAACCTTTACATGTACAGATGGTGGGAGCAGTTTCTCACTGAAGGGGAAACTTATTTCACACCAGATGATCCAGTCAGCAGTGACTCCTTTTACTTGTATAGTGTGTGGGAAACGGTTATGTACCAAGAGGACCCTCCTCAATCATCAGAGGATTCATACAGAGGAGAAACCATTCACATGTACAGTGTGTGGGAAACAATTCAGTATTAAGAAAAACTTCTTCAGACACCAGAGGACTCATACTGTACAGGAGAAAAAACATTCACATGTTCAGAATGTGGGAAATAATTTAATACTAAGGGCCACCTCCTCAGACACAAGATGACTCATACAGGAGGAAAACCATTCACATGTACAGTGTGTAGTAAAAGCTTCTCTTGGAAGACGGAGCTCCTCAATCATGAGCGGATTCATACAGGGGAGAAACCATTCACATGTACAGTGTGTGGGAAACAATTCAGTATTAAGAAAAACTTCTTCAGACACCAGAGGACTCATACAGGAGAAAAAACATTCACATGTTCAGAATGTGGGAAACAATTCAGTAATAAGATATACTTCCGCAGACACCAGATGACTCATACAGGAGAAAAACCATTTACATGTTCAGAATGTGGGAAACAATTTAATACTAAGGGCCACCTCCTCAGACACCAGATGACTCATACAGGAGAAAAACCATTCACATGTTCAGAATGTGGGAAACAATTTAATACTAAGAGCAACCTCCACAGCCACCAGATGACTCATACAGGAGAAAAACCATTCACATGTACAGTGTGTAGTAAAAGCTTCTCTTGGAAGACGGAGCTCCTCAATCATGAGCGGATTCATACAGGGGAGAAACCATTCACATGTACAGTGTGTGGGAAACAATTCAGTATTAAGAAAAACTTCTTCAGACACCAGAGGACTCATACAGGAGAAAAAACATTCACATGTTCAGAATGTGGGAAACAATTCAGTAATAAGATATACTTCCGCAGACACCAGATGACTCATACAGGAGAAAAACCATTCACATGTTCAGAATGTGGGAAACAATTTAATACTAAGGGCCACCTCCTCAGGCACCAGATGACTCATACAGGAGAAAAACCTTTCACATGTTCAGAATGTGGGAAACAATTCAGTACTAAGACATACTTCCGTAGACACCAGATGACTCATACAGGAGAAAAACCATTTACATGTTCAGAATGTGGGAAACAATTTAATACTAAGGGCCACCTCCTCAGACACCAGATGACTCATACAGGAGAAAAACCATTCACATGTTCAGAATGTGGGAAACAATTTAATACTAAGAGCAACCTCCACAGCCACCAGATGACTCATACAGGAGAAAAACCATTCACATGTACAGTGTGTAGTAAAAGCTTTTCTTGGAAGACGGAGCTCCTCAACCATGAGCGGATTCATACAGGGGAGAAACCATTCACATGTACAGTGTGTGGGAAACAATTCAGTATTAAGAAAAACTTCTTCAGACACCAGAGGACTCATACAGGAGAAAAAACATTCACATGTTCAGAGTGTGGGAAACAATTCAGTACTAAGACATACCTCCGCAGACACCAGATGACTCATACAGGAGAAAAACCATTCACATGTTCAGAGTGTGGGAAACAATTTAGTACTAAGAGCCACCTCCTCAGACACCAGATGACTCATACTGGATAGAAACCATTCACATGTGCAGAGTGTAGTAAAAGCTTTTCTCGGAAGACAGAACTCCTCAACCAGTAGTGGATTCATACAGGGGAGAAACCATTCACATGTACAGAGTGTGGGGAAGAATTCCGTATTAAGAGCATCCCTCTCACACACCATATCTATCTATATATTTCTCAAACCGTCGTATGCCTGTCTGCCTGCCTGTCCTTGTCTCCCTGTCCCTAGGGGCAATCGCATTGGACCTGAGGCCCTTCACTACGCCTCAGGCCAATGAGATGGCTCCCTTGGCCCGCCCGCCCCCGCACACCTCTCATTGGCCTGCAGCCAACACACTGACACCACTGCCACACTCTCCCACCCCTCACTGAGATTTGGGAATGCTTCACAGCACCTAACCCTCACTGCTCTGGGAGATTTGGGAACGCTACACAGCACCTAACCCTCACTGCTCTGGGACGACGCTTCACAGCTCTCAACCCACAAAACCCTCACCGCCTGCTACCACCAAAAGAACTTCGGAATCAGGTACAGACTCTTAGATATAAATATTGTTTTCACCACTGCAACATTCCCCACCCTCACACAACAGCACATGATCACCTCCACACACCGCACGGTCACAGAGCGCACACCAACGGCCACCGCCTCTTAACAACACCCCCCTCGCCCCCACCCCCACCAATGCAGACCACGACCGCACGCCACACCTCTCCCGGTACCGCAGCCCCTGTACGACCCGCACACACTCCGGCCTACCCTGCCAACAGCCCTCCCCTTCACCTCAACACAACCACGCCGGACCGCACCTTCACCGCCAAAACACGACACACCCCTAGCAAACAAACACACACTCTGCTAGCTACTCACTTTCACCGCCACAGAACCACATCGCCACCGGACAATGCACGCATCTCCTCCGGAGGCCGCAACACCCACCCACACAGAGCACGAACCCCCCCCCCCCCCCCGAGCCCACATCACCCTCTGATACTCACACATCGGCACCGGACAACGCATGCATCTCCGGAGCCCGCAACACCCACCCACACAGAGCCCGAACCCCCCCCCCCCCCCGAGCCCGCATCACCCTCTGATACTCACACATCGGCACCGGACAACGCACGCATCTCCGGAGCCCGCAACACCCACCCACACAGAGCATGAACCCACCCACCCCCACACCCCCATAGCCCACATAACCCTCTGATACTCACACATCGGCACCGGACAACGCACGCATCTCCTCCGGAGCCCGCAACGCACACCCACACAGAGCACGAACCCCCCCCCCCCCGAGCCCACATCACCCTCTGATACTCACACATCGGCACCGGACAACGCACGCATCTCCTCCGGAGGCCGCAACACCCACCCACAAAGAGTACGAACCCCCCGAGCCCACATCACCCTCTGATACTCACACATCGGCACCGGACAATGCACGGATCTCCAAAACTACACCACAACCACTCCCGTGGAGCACAACCCCTCCCGCACACCGCAAGCCCTCCTGTATCCCGGAGGCCCCCTCCCAACCACTCCCGTAGCCCGCACCACCTCCCCAAACACTCCCGTAGCCCGCACCCCCCACAATAACCCTCCCGTGGCCCACAACCCCCCCAACAAAGACGCACGTAGCCCACAGACACACACACCCTCAGCCACGCACTCAGCCACGCCCACAGACACGCGCCATACACACACACACACACGCCCTCAGGCACGCCACACGCACTCCGGCACGCCACATGCCCTCAGGCACGCCCCACACACACGCCTTCAGCCACGTGCACACACGCCCTCAGCCACGCACACACACGCCCTCAGCCACGCACACACGCCCACAGCCACGCACAAACACACCCTATGCCACACGCTCTCAGGCACGCCACACGCCCTCAGCCACAGCACACACGCCATCAGGCATGCCCACAGACACACCCACAGACACGCGCCATACACACACACACACTCAGGCACGCCACACACACACACCCTCAGCCAGGCGCACACACGCACTCAGGCACACCACAGGCCCTCAGCCACGCCCCCACCCTTAGCTACGCCACACGCCCACAGCCATGCCACACGCCCACAGCCAAGCCACACGCACTCAGCCACGCTACACACCCTCAGCCACGCCACACGCCCTCAGCCACACCACACCCCCTCAGCCGTGCCACACGCCCTCAGCCACGCCACACGCCCTCAGCCACGCCACACGCCCTCAGCCATGCCACACGGCTTCACACACACCCAACTCTCCTGTGCTGATACGCCACACAAAACAACACTTCACCACACCCCTACCTACCCCCCACACCACAACCACCGCAACGCACAACTCACGCTGCCGCATATTCAACACACCTCCCCTACCCAACGCCTCAACACACACACACACGGACGCCAAAACACCCAAACACACCCTCGCCACGGGAAACACACCTCCCCTTCACCGTGCTGCCAGACACACTACACTCAACACAATGCAGATTTACAGGTCTGGGCCCCCCTCCCCTTGCACATCAACTCCCCACCCCCTCAAACGTGTACACCAACACACCCCCTCCGCTGGCAACACACCTCCCACAGGAACTCAGCTCTTCGTTGAAATAAAAGATATTTGGAAGACAATGAAAATTGAGCCATCTGTGTCATTTCTTGCACAAACAGTCAGAACACCCACCCACCACTCACACACACCCACACAACACTCACACACACAACACGCCCTCACCCAGACACACACCCAACCCTCCTGTGCTGATACGCCACACACAACAACAATTGAACAATCCCCTACCCCCACAACACCCTCTCCGCTGGAAACACACCTCACCTTCACCGTGGTGACATACACACTACACTGAAGAGAATGCAAATTACCACCTGTATGCCCACCCTCCCCTTGCACCTGAACCACCACACCCCCCCCTCCCCTACAACGCCAAACCAACCCCCAAACATGCACACCAACACACACCCTCCGCTCCCAACACACCTCACACAGCCAATTGGCTCTTCATTTAAAAAAAAAAAATTATTAACACAATACTACTTGGCCCGTATCTGTCATTTGGTGCACAAACATTCATCACAGACACACACAGCACTCACCAACACTACACAAACCACACACACCCAATACTCCACCAACCACACAACCAATACTACAACACACACACACACCACTCAGACCCCCAAACACGCAACACTCACACATACACCCACACAGCCAACACACACCCAACACTGACACAGAATACTCAATCACACACACACCCACCACTCACACACCCAGCCACCACTCACACACCCAACACTCACCCACACTCACAACAGTCACTCACCCACACTCACCCACCCCACACTCATCCACCCACCCCACACTCATCCACCCACCCCACACACACAACCAAAAATCACGCACACCACAAAAATACAACACATACACACACTATTCAGCCACACACACAACCAACATTCACACAACACTCACAAACACCCACCCAGACACACAACATTCAAACACACACACACACCACACAACAACCACAAAACACCCCTCAAGACTGTCACAATTAACCCATTTACAACCCTTTCACAGACCACCACCGGATGCCTTGAGCACCTCCACACCTGAACGCTGTACCCAAAACACAGAACACAACAATTGGATCCAAGTGCCCGTTCACACAACAACATCAGTAAGTATACTAAACACACACGCACTGAAACACTTCACTAAGATCACATACCACGCCTACCGCAACACACACACACACCGTATACTTTTGACAACACACCACAAGTGACACACACAACAGCTCTACACCACCTACAATACCGCACATCAAAACCTCAACACAAACAACACATCTTGCCAAACCAAAACATGCCACCCAAAAAACACCTTCAGAAAACAAAACATACACACCCTGACAATGCAGGTCACATACACACACACACACACACACAGCAACGATGTCTACTACACCACACAATGCACACACCCATTTCACACACGTTGAAATGCACGCACACAATCAAAATAAACAACTCACAACGCAGGACACACTAGCTCACCAACAAATACTCAAGCACAACATCAACAGCAACAGATAGCACAAAGCAACATCACACACTACTTCCATATAATACACAGACACCAAGTACATCAAAGGGACAAAGAAACACACAGCATCCTAACACACCAATTCCTCAACACACACACACACAACATCACCTGCTAATCAAACACTAGAGCGCCAAACACGCCTTGCACAACAAAGAGACAGAGCCAGAGTCAGAAGAGCAACAGAACGACAACAACAACACAGAGACACACCCACTACATCAAGAGCCGCTCAGACTCCAGGACAGCATGAGGCACGCCTTGCAAAAGACCAACAACGTGCTAGAAGATCACGAGCCGCAGAGACTACAGAACAGCATGAGGCACGCCTTGCAAAAGACCAACAACGTACTACAAGATCACGAGACGCAGAGATACCAGAACAACATCAAACACGCCTGGCAAAAATGCGACTACGAGCTACAACATCAAGAGCCACGGACACTCCAGAACAACATGAAACACGCCTTGCTAAACACAGAACAATACGGCGCACATCAAGAGCACAAAAAAAGACAACAACAGAGACACTACAAGAACAACAACAACACACACATAGTACATTAACGCATTCAACACATTACACTTTGCTATGCGCTGCTTTCCTTTATAATCCACACATACTATACCAGCAACATCCAAATGTCAACATTGGACACATTGACACTATATGTCGCTACTGTCAAGCAAAGAAATTCCACATAGAATCAGCTGGAATGTGCTGCAGCAATGGCAAAGTGCAACTACCACCTCTACACTCACCACCAAATCCACTTCTTTCATACATGTCAGGAACAACTTCAGAATCTAAACATTTTCTACAAAACAAACGCAAATACAACTCCTGTTTCCAAATGACATCCTTTGGTGCTACATCTATAGTGGAACAAATAGGATTTAAAAGTACTTTCAAAGTACAAGGTCAAGTTTACCACAGGGCCGGCTCTCTGCTCCCATTACCAGAACAAGATCCACAATTCTTGCAAATTTACTTCATGGGTGATGAACAACAACAAGCTGATCAACGATGCCATTGGATACCCGATACAAGACGTGATATTGTCATCTCCTTACAAAGGATGTTACATGAACACAACCATCACATTAACACATTCAAAACATCACTTGAACGCATGCCAACTGATGACTATAAAGTCATTATCAGAGTGGACAGAACACCAGTGGGTCAACATGAACGTCGCTTTAATGCTCCACAAATCAACGAAGTCGCTATTGTTATAGCAGGGGAACAATTTAATACACGGGACATCATTCTTCAGCGACACGCTCATTCACTCACACGCATTTGTGAAACACATCGCTCATATGATGCACTTCAATACCCTCTCATACTTTGGAACGGTGACGATGGCTATCACTTCAACATCATGCAAGTAGACCCAGCTTCCCAAGCAAACACTAAAAAAACTGTCTCCGCTATGGACTTCTATGCATACAGATTAATGATACGAGATGCATCGCAAAACCACATTTTACATTGTCGCCAACTCTTTCATCAGTTTACTGTTTACATGTATGCAACAATTTAAAGTGAGTGTGAAGATTGAGATAATGTGTGTGGTTATCATCACCTCCATTTTGGCCTAAACCACCATTTTCTGAGTGTTTGCTTATAGGAATGTTTATTTGTTTCATTCGTGAATGAATGAACTGTGAATGTTTGATTCTGCAGAGTATCGCTCCTGGATATAACTAACCCTTGTGTGTAATTCCTACAAGGCATGCAAGATTTGAAATAGCATTCGTAAGCGATTTCTCCAGTCTTAGACATTCCTGCTGATCTTAAGCTTTATTATCTAACAGTTACAGTGTATACAGGGCTGAACAGAGTAACTCCCTTATGTCACAAGGTTAAGAGGCCCACATTCTGGTAAATTATCGATAAGAATATAGCGTATGCAGCATATTTAGGTATCAACCAATATGTATTTTTGCATGTCATCATATTATCATTTATCTCTAAGCCAGCCCCCTTAAGGGGTGTATTACTCATTTTGAAATGTATAAAAATGTGATCCAAGCAATAGGTTTTCAGAGGCCTGAGTTCCTTGTTGGAATTCTTTTCTCTCAATGGTGCCTTGGTACAGATAAACTCATGTTGTTACTTTTGAACCCTTGACTCATTGATTTTATTTCTACGCTTTCACATGAGCGTCTTCTATACATACGTTTACATCAAAAACAACTTCGCGTTGATCAATACATACATCTCAGGGATGCTGTTGGCAACGATGGTCACGTTGAGAACATAGGCAAAATGTTAATTCTATCAGCAACATTCACAGGAAGTCCTCGACACATGCACGAATATGCTCAAGACGCTATGGCATATGTTCGAGCATATGGACGACCAGACTTCTTTATTACATTTACATGTAATCCAGCTTGGCCAGAAATAAAACAAGAACTTGGGGATGGCCAGGCACACAGCGATCGACACGACTTAATCGCCAGAGTATTTAGACAAAAACTAATCACATTCATTTACATCATCACTAAGAGTTATATCTTTGGACAAACACGATGCTGGATGTACTCAATAGAGTGGCAGAAAAGAGGCCTTCCACATGCTCATATTCTTATATGGCTCAAAGAAAAGCTACATGCCATAGACATCGATAACGTTATCTCAGCAGAGTTGCCAAATCCAGAAGAAGACCCAATACTATTTGCAATAGTCACAAAAAATATGATTTATGGGCCATGTGGAAACATTAATATTCATGCACCATGTATGAAAGACGGTAAATGCACCAAAAATATCCTAAACCATTCATTGCAGACACACAAAGTGGAGATGATGGATATCCTCAATATCGAAGACGCGCTCCCACAGACAGTGGATACACAGCAACAATAACTATTCGAGGCAACAAACACATCCAAGTCGACAACAAATGGGTTATTCCATATTGTCCACTTCTTTGTAAAATTTATAACGCACACATTAATGTCGAATACTGTAATTCGGTTAAATCAATTAAATACATTTGCAAGTATGTCAACAAGGGAAGCGACATGGCAATTTTCGGAATCACAAATGAACACATCCGGGACGAAGTGACACTCTACCAGCTGGGAAGATATATAAGTAGTAATTAAGCCGTTTGGAGGATTTTCGCTTTTCCCATTCACGAACGACACCCAACCGTTGTTCACCTCACTGTTCATTTAGAAAATGGACAGAGTATACTTCACACCTCACAACGCAGAGGCAGTTGCTGCTCAACCACCAAGCACAACTTTAACTGCCTTCTTTCAATTATGTCAACACAACTCTTTTGCAAGGACATTGCTTTATCCGGAAACGCCACGATATTACACTTGGAATGCATCCACAAAACAGTTCAAGAAAAGAAAGCAGGGTATAGCAGTTCCAGGAACGGATACCCTTGCAAGTGAAGCCTTAGGGCGTGTCTACACTGTTCACCCAAACAACGCTGAATGCTTCTTTCTCAGAATGCTACTTCATACCGTTCCAGGCCCAACTTCATTTGACACTCTTAAAACTGTCAACGGTCAACTGTGTGAGACTTATCGAGAAGCTTGCCAAAAGCTTGGCTTACTAGAAGATGATCAACACTGGAATAGTACATTAGCCGAAGCTGCATTACAGTCATTGCCAACCAAAATTCGCAACCTTTTTGCCATTTTCCTTACCACTTGCAACCCATCAAACCCCAACACTCTATGGGACACATCGAGAAAGCATGAGTGAAGATATACTTGCCAAAGCACAGAGACAATCCATCACTCAATCTTCAATTTTCACCAGAGATTTTCAACGAGGTACTCATATTGTTATAAGATACATGTCTATCTATCAATAACAAAACACTACTTCAATTAGGTCTACAATCTCCACAACGTAATCATCACGATGTACTCAATACAGAGCTTATGCGAGAGAAACAATACAATATTTCACTTCTCAAACAATATGTTGCAACAAGAAAACCAATGTTAATTGCATAACAACTTACCACCTATGACAACATCATGGAGCACATCAACAACGGACAAGGTGCAATATTCTTTCTTGAGGCTCCAGGTGGAACAGGCAAAACATTTCTCATCAATTTTCTCCTTGCCGAAATAAGAATGCACAATGATGTTGCACTTGCACTAGCATCATCTGCAATTGCAGCCACTCTTATGGATGGAGGACGAACTGTGCACTCAGCTCTTAAATTACCTCTAAACATTGCTCATGAAGAAAACCCAACATGTAATCTTACCAAAACATCTGGACAAGCACGCGTTCTGCAAATTTGCAAACTGATTGTTTTGGGATGAATGTACCATGGCGCATAAAAAAGCACTTGAAGCACTTAATCGAACCTTGCAAGACTTGCGTAACAATAAACAAATAATGGGCGGAGCTGTCATTCTTTTAGCTGGTGATTTCAGACAAACACTTCCAGTCATACCACGATCCATACCAGCAGACGAACTTCATGCATGCCTTAAATCCTCTATTTTATGGCGACATGTCAAACATTTACCATTAACAACCAATATGCGAGTACAACTTCTCGGCCACTCAAATGAAAAAGTTTTTGCAGACACCCTTCTTCAAATAGGTGAAGGTACTTTACCTACTGACTTGACATCAGGTAAAATTGCTTTTCCCACACATTTTTGTAACATGATGACATCACTTCAAGATCTCATACATCACGTCTATCCAAATCTCTTAGACAATTACACAAACCACCAGTGGCTCTGTGAAAGAGCCATCCTTGCTGCCAAAAATACTTCTGTCAATGACCTAAATCATCAAATTCAAGATATTCTTCCCCACACTCAATTCTTCCCCATTACTCAATACAACTCCATCGATAAAGTTGTGGATACCGATGAAACCGTCAACAATCCAACAGAATTCCTACACTCCCTGGAACCATCTGGAATGCCACCACATCACCTTCGCCTAAAAGTTGGTTCACCCATCATGCTACTTCGCAACCTACACACACCTAACCTTTGTAATGGAACCAGACTGTGCATCAAAACATTGATGTCCAACCTCATTGAAGCTACTATCTTAACCGGCAACGCCAAAGGAGAAGATGTCTTCATCCCCCGCATTCCACTCATTCCAACAGACATGCCTTTTACTTTCAAACGGCTACAGTTCCCCATCAGACTAGCTTTTGCTATCACAATCAACAAAGCACAAGGACAGTCAATCAATTGCACTGGTATCAACTTACAATCACCATGTTCCTCCCACGGCCAGTTGTATGTTGCATGTTCTAGAGTTGGATCACCAAAACAATTGTACTGCTGCGACACACTTTATTCGAGCAAATGACCAGTTTGTACCTGGCAGATACCTGGAATGCGCCGCTCCTCACCTCTGGCATGCCGTGTTGCGTTTGCCTTCCCAGCCACGGTTCATGCCTGGCTGATGGGGGCCTGATCTGTTAAATGATAATGATCAGGATTTAATAGGCTGCAATGCTTCACGTGTCCACCAGATGGCATAAATTCATGAATTGTAATGCAGTATATATATACAGTACTGTATATACAGTATATATATATATATATATATATATATATATATATAAATATACTGTGTATATACAGTACTGTATATATATACTGCATTACAATTCATGAATTTATATATATATATATATATACTGTATAACAAAAACCCCTATAACCCCTAACATACAGTACTGTACACATACAGTACTGTATATGCACATACATAAATGATACTATGGGCCGGCGGGGGCGAGATGTGTTTGCAGCAGAGAGAGATTCGCTGCTCTCTCTCTGCGCAAACATCGGCACATTAAAAATTATTTTAAATACATTTTTATTTATAGTGTAGATGTGCAGGGGGTCTCGGGAGCTGAACCGCACTGGTTTCAGGTCGGGGGACCCCCTGTTCCCCGAGATACAGCCCCCTTTATGAGGTGCCGGTATCCCTCTGCTTGGTTTAAAGGGCCCGATCACGTGATCACGGCCTGTAAACCAAGCAGAGCAGAGGGATACCGGCACCCCCTAAAGGGGCCTGTATCTCGGGGAGCAGGGGATCCCCGGACCTGAAACCAGTGCGGTTCTGCTCCGGAGACCCTCTGCACATGTACAGTATAAATAAAACACATATATAAATAAACACTCGTTCTTTACCTTAGCGGCTATGCGCTATGGTAAAGAAGCAGCATTTCTGTATTTTTAATAATATTGTACAGTGAGCAGGGGGTTCCCTGAGCCAGAAATCTAAACTCAGGGGGCCCCCTGCTCCTGCTCAATATTATTAAAAATACAGAAATGCCTTCATTACCATAGCGGATAGCCGCTAAGGCAATGAAGGGGTTAACTCACCGTGCCCGCTTTATTGTGGGTAGCGGGGGTGGGTGAGGGGTGATTTGGCCCTTGGTGTGAGTTTAGGGCTTGCGGGGGGGGTTGCGGGTGCACTTAACCCTTTCACGGCCGTAGCAGTTAATACCGCTACGGTCATGAAGGGGTTAAGCCCTCCCGCTACCCCCCCGCAAGCCCTAAACAGCCACCGTTGGGGCTAATACCCCCTTCACCCACCCCCGCTAACCACAATAAAAAAAAACACACACACAGCAGCCGCCAAAAAATAAATAAATAAATCGAAATAAATAAATAAATAAATGACTATAAATAAATACATTTGAAATACATTTTTATTGATAGTGTAGATGTGCAGGGGGTCTCCGGAGCTGAACCGCGTTGGTTTATGGTCTGGGAACCCCCTGCTCCCCGAGATACAGCCCCCTTTATGAGGTGCCGGTATCCCCCTGCTTGGTTTAAAGGTCCCGATCACGGGACCGCGGCCTGTAACCCAAGCAGAGGGATACCGGCACCCCCTAAAGGGGCCTGTATCTCGGGGAGCAGGGGGTCCCCAGACCTAAAACCACAGCGGTTCAGCTCCGGAGACCCTCTGCACATCTACACTATCAATAAAAATTTATTTTAAATGTATTTATTTATATTCATTTATTTATTTAGATTTATTTATTAATTGTGCTGCTGCTGCAAGTCCTAAACTCACACCAAGGGCCAAACCCCCCCCCTCACCCCCGCTACCCCCAATAAAAAAATTCACGCACAGCAGCCCCACAATTAATAAATAAATCTAAATAAATAAATAAATACATGAAGAGAAATAAATATATACTGTATATATATACTGTATATATACAGTATATATATATAATAACAATCCCTATACATATACAGTATACACTGTGTATATATATACTGTATACATACATATATATATATATATATATATATATATATATATATATATATATATATATATATATATATATATATATATATAGAATCCAATGCACAGCCGGCACACCATATGCAAGTAAATAAGTTTTGGTGCTTATCCCATAAAGCAATAACAGACCATACGATACCGGTTGCAACACGACATCAAGGGACAGCACGCAGGTAAGTAAATCAAAAATGTTCTATATTTGATAGAAGACACAAAAAACGACGTTTCGGTCCCCCAGTGGGACCTTTCTCAAGGTGGATATATGTATACAGTATATATATACACAGTGTATACTGTATATGTATAGGGATTGTTATTATATATATACTGTATATATACAGTATATATATACAGTATATATTTATTTATATATATATATATATATATATATATATATATATATATATATATATATATATATATATATATATACACACACACAGTATATACACACACATGATGAACCAATATACAAATACATGTAGAATGGTTATCAAAATCATACTGTCCTACAAATAAAGCTTCTCTATACAGACAATAATAATAATCCATGTAATAATCCTAACTGATCTTACAATATAAAACATAACATTCCAATCCACACAGTACATTGCATTTACATTGTATAAATTATGTATAAAATCTATGCACCATATACATTCTGCAAATGAATGTTAACAATATAATTGCAAGCTACTGTACCAGTAAATACGAACACTTCCAAACAAGTCAACTATTTTAACCAATTAAGTAAACAAAAATCAATATATACTGTAAGTACCAACCAGAAAACTGTAAGTACCAACCAGAAAACACAATTTAAAACCAAAGCTAACCCTTACAATACCAAGGATTACATCTATCTAATTGTAAAAAACATTATACATTATACACACATTGAAGCATTGCAATAAACAACATACAGTACAGTACATCCCCTGTATCTCCCTGCCTTCAGTGTAATCTGTTTAAAGCCCCCTCCACCCTAATGTTTCTGTTAAACAGATTACACTGAAGGCAGAGAGATTTAAAGCCCCCTCCCCCCTAATGTTTTTGTTAAACAGATTACACTGAAGGCAGAGAGATTTAAAGCCCCCTCCCCCCTAATGTTTCTGTTAAACAGATTACACTGAAGGCAGAGAGATTTAACAGAATCATACATTAGGGGGGAGGGGGCTTTAAACAGATTACACTGAAGGCAGAGAGATGTTTCTGTTAAATCTCCCTCCCTGCATTGCTGTGAGTGCAGTGTATGTAAATGTGGGGAGGGGGGGGGACCCAATGTGCATACTGTGAGGTCTAACCACCCTCACCCCCTACCCACATACCGTTACCCCCCCCCCCCCATCCTGGCCATGGCCCCTCCGCTTCTGCAAAACAGACACAAAAATTAAAACATACAAAGTAATGTCCCCTAACCCCTTAATCACCATAGCGGTTATTAACCGCTACAGTCATGAAGGGGTTAACCCACCCTCACCCACCACTCGGGATGCCTACATACCCTCCCACACTAACCCCCCCCCTGTGAGGCCTAACCACCCAGTCAGTACCCACAAGGGAGGCCTACCCACATACCGTTGGGGAAACACCCCACCCCCAGTACCCACAATAAAAACAGTACAATGACCCACAATAAACAGCATTATATTTATTAAATACATTACCCACCCCCTGTGCCACCCCCATAAATACAAGATTTATCCTTTTACATACAGGGTTCATAACGCAGCCCCACGCTAGTCCCCGGTGGGCTGGCAGGGCACCTGGACAGACCTACAGTTTACCAGCAGCCCTTTTTACACAGGTTCTGGAGGCCTGCTGGTGGATCCTGCCAGCACCATGGCCCCCAGGTGGTCTCCTTGGGTCACCGTGGGCAACAATTGGGTCCCCACGGTAGGCCCAAGGATGTCTGGGAGCCCCGGGTCAAACCCACAGGTGTCTGCGGGGCCTCGGGTGGTTCCCTCGGGGGTCTGGGGAACTCACGGGTGCTCACTATGGGTCCGCGGTGCCCCCACAGAAGTGGGACCACACATCATCATCCCCACAGACTACGGGTCCGCGGTGCCCCCACAGAAGTGGGACCACACATCATCATCCCCGCATGTGTCACCCGTGGAACCACCAGCCTGATACCCTTGGGATACCCGAGAATACCCGCAGGTGGTCTCCAGAGGTCCCACACAGAACCACAGAACCAACCCTGAATGTAAAAAAAATAAACCTGGCCTATACATTCAATACATACACCCTCCCCCCCCCAACACCTACAGTACAATAATGTGCAAAATAACTATTATCCAGATATGGATAATAGATTAATTGCCCATTATTAAAAACATTAACTAGCATATACAAATAAATAAAGTACTACTGACCTCATCAATACGAAGTGTCCGTCGCCAGCGCCTTCCTTCCTTCTCTTGCCCACACAAGACATAGCCAATACCAAGCCAATACATTGCAAGTACATTCAGATATCAATTAACCCCTTAAACACCTTATCGGATAATAACCGCAAAGGTAATTAAGGGGTTAAGCCACACAGGCCCGATACCCACCCTTCACCCATGCATTTGTACTGTGGCTTCATCATGCAACTATATATATACTGTATATATATACAGAGAGACAGAGAGAAAGAGAGAGAGAGATATACAGTATATATATATACACGTTATATACACACCCATGATAAACCAATATACAGTACAAATAAATGTAGAAGGGTTATCAAAAGCATACTGCCCTACAACCAAACACTTCTCCATACAGACACTACATTAAAATCAATTTCCTTTAAAAATCCTAACTGATCTCACAATCTATATCATCACAAACCAATGAAAAACCTCACATTCCAATATATATGATGCATAAAATCTATGCACCATATACATTCTGCAAATGAATCAACCAAGTAAACAAAAATCAAAAGCCAATACATTGCAATTACATTCAGCTATCAATTAACCCCTTAAACACCTTATCAGATAATAACCGCAAAGGTGATTAAGGGGTTAAGCCACACAGGCCCGATACCCACCCTTCACCCATGAATTTGTACTGTGGCTTCATCATGCAACTATATATATATATATATATATATATATATATATATATATATATATATATATATATATATATATATATATATATGTATATACAGTATATATATATATACTGTATACACAGTATATATATATACACACGATGAACCAATATACAAATAAATGTAGAAGGGTTATCAAAAGCACTGTCCTACAACCAAACACTTCTCCATACATACACACTAAATTAAAATCAATTTCCTTTAATATTCATAACTGACACTGGCGACACACTGTATTCAGGTTTCTGATATTTTTCAGCCAGAGTGCATTGCGTTATTTTCCGGCAGGAATTTAAGCTTTTTATTCCGGCTGGTTACAATACTGCAATGCCGTCAAAATACACATGGTGGCGCTTGCGAGCTATTCTCTGTGAAGCCGTCCCCTATAATGAATTGTAATGCAGTATATATATATATATATATATATATACTGTATAACAACAACCCCTGTAAGCCCTAACATACAGTACTGTACAGTACTGTACTGTACTGTATATGCACATACATAAATGATACTACTGTATGGGCGGCGGGGGCGAGATGTGTTTGCAGCAGAGAGAGATCCGCTGCTCTCTCTCTGCGCAAACATCCGCACATTAAAAATTATTTGAAATACATTTTTATTGATAGTGTAGATGTGCAGGGGGTCTCCGGAGCTGAACCGCGTTGGTTTTAGGTCTGGGGACCCCGTGCCCCCCGAGATACAGGCCCCTTTAGGGGGTGCCGGTATCCAGCTCTGCGTTAAAAGCCCCGATCACGTGACCGCGGCCTGTAAACCAAGCAGAGCAGAGGGATACCGGCACCCCCTAAAGGGGCCTGTATCTCGGGGGGCACGGGGTCCCCAGACCTGAAACCTGTGCGCTTCTGCTCTGGAGACCCTCTGCACATGTACAGTATCAATAAAACACATACAATATACAGTATAAATAAACACTCGTTCTTTACCTTAGCGTCTATGCGCTATGGTAAAGAAGCATTATTTTAATAATATTGTAAAGTGAGCAGGGGGTTCCCTGAGCCAGAAATTAATGCTCAGGGACCCCCCCTGCTCCTGCTCAATATTATTAAAAATACAGAAATGCTGCGTCATTACCATAGCGGATAGCCGCTAAGGCAATGAAGGGGTTAACCCACCGTGCCCGCTTTATTGTGTGTAGTGGGGATGGGTGAGGGGGGTATTTGGCCCTTGGTGTGAGTTTAGGACTTGCGGGAGGGGGGGGGGGTTGCGGGTGCACTTAACCCCTTCACGATCGTAGCAGTTAATACCGCTACGGTCATGAAGGGGTTAAGCCCTCCCGCTACCCCACCCCCCCCCCCCGCAAGCCCTCCCCAACCATCGTTGGGGCGAATACCCCATTCACCCACCCTCCCGCAACCCACAACAATAAAATACACACAGCAGCCGCCAAAAAATAAATAAATAAATGACAATAAATACATTTGAAATACATTTTTATTGATAGTGTAGATGTGCAGGGGGTCTCCGGAGCTGAACCGCGTTGGTTTTAGGTCTGGGGACCCCGTGCCCCCCGAGATACAGGCCCCTTTAGGGGGTGCCGGTATCCAGCTCTGCGTTAAAAGCCCCGATCACGTGACCGCGGCCTGTAAACCAAGCAGAGCAGAGGGATACCGGCACCCCCTAAAGGGGCCTGTATCTCGGGGGGCACGGGGTCCCCAGACCTGAAACCTGTGCGCTTCTGCTCTGGAGACCCTCTGCACATGTACACTATCAATAAAAATGTATTTCAAATGTATTTATTTTTCATTTATTTATTTATTTATTTATATTTATTTATTAATTGTGCTGCTGCTGCAAGTCGTAAACTCACAAAGGGCCAAACACCCCCCTCACCCCCAATAAAAAAAATTCACGCACAGCAGCCCCACAATTAATAAATAAATCTAAATAAATAAATAAATAAAATCTATGTAAAACCCCCTCCCCCTATTCTCGCTTTTAAAACGCCCTGCCTTCTCTCTAATCTATGTAAAAAACCCTCCCCCTATCCCCCTATTGTGTGTGTGCGTTAAGCTTCCCTGCAAGCTATGTAAAAAAACCTCCCCCTATTGTGTGTGTGTTTAAATCTGGCTGGCCTGTGTTTCTGAGTGCTGAGTGCTCTGCGTTTAAAGGTCCCGATCACGTGATCGCGGCCTGTAAACCAAGCAGAGCAGAGGGATACCGGCACCCCCTAAAGGGGCCTGTATCTCGGGGGGCACGGGGTCCCCAGACCTGAAACCTGTGCGCTTCAGCTCCGGAGACCCCCTGCACATGTACACTATCAATAAAAATGTATTTCAAATGTATTTATTGTCATTTATTTATTTATTTATTTATTTATATTTATTAATTGTGCTGCTGCTGCAAGTCGTAAACTCACACCAAGGGCCAAACACCCCCCTCACCCCCAATAAAAAAAATTCACGCACAGCAGCCCCACAATTAATAAATAAATCTAAATAAATAAATAAAGACATGAAGAGAAATAAATATATACTGTACAGTATATACTTTGTATATATATATATACACTGTATATATATATATATATATATATATATATATATATATATATATATACAGTATACATATATACACTGTGTATATATATATATATATCATACAGCTATATATATATATATATATATATATATATATATATATATATATATATATATATACATACTGTATGTGAGTGAAAAGAGAAAAAAGTAACCCGTATGGGAGCACTCAGGTATGCAATTGATATATTTGTTTATTTATTTGACACAGTGCAAAAAGGGATGAATAAACAGTACATGATTTAAAAACACTTAAAAAAGAGGCATGGACCCTTAAACACTAATGAACAGCACTAGGGAACGACACACACTGTCAACCCTAAACATGAAAAGGATAGTGACTCAAAAAACACTAGGGAGAATCAAAGTGAATCACAATAGGTTACTGGGTTTAAAGGCACCTACAGTATACAACGCTAAGGATAATGCACACTACACACCAAAAGGTAGACTTGTCAAAGTATAAATGACAGTCTCAAAGCATCACACATCTGCATTAGCATACAGTAATATAACCAATGCCTACAGCACAAATCATGTGTAGGAAAGGTGGTAAGGTGGAATGAAATCCCTAGATGTGTAGAGCAATGAAGTTAATGAATAGCATACAGTATACAGTAAAACATAACATTACAATCCACACAGTACATTGCATTTACAGTACATTGTATACTGTAAATGATGCATAGCATTAAATCTATGCACCATATACAGTACTGTACATTCTGCAAATGAATGTTAACAATATAATTGCAAGCTACTCTACCAGTAAATACTGTACAAACACTTCCAAACAAGTCAACTTAACTACAGTATTTTAACCAAGCAAGTAAACCAAAATCAATATATACTGTAAGTAACAACCAGAAAAGACAATTTAAAACCAAACTAACCCTTACAATACCAAGGATTACATCTATCTAATTGTAAAAAACCTTATACATTATACACAGCATTGTTTAAAAACCCCTTCCCCCCTAATGTTTGTGTTAAGCAGATTACACTGAAGGGAGAGAGATATAAAGGCCTAAAGCCCCTTCCCCCCTAATGTTTCTGTTAAGCAGATTACACTGAAGGGAGAGAGATATAAAGGCCTAAAGCCCCTTCCCCCCTAATGTTTGTGTTAAGAAGATTACACTGAAGGGAGAGAGATATAAAGGCCTAAAGCCCCTTCCCCCCTAATGTTTCTGTTAAACAGATTACAGTACATTGAAGGGAGAGAGATTTTACAGAAACACACATTAGGGGGGAGGGGGCTTTAAACAGATTACATTGAAGGGAGAGAGATGTTTCTGTTACCAGTAAATCTCCCTCCCTGCATTACTAACCACCCTCACCCCCTACCCACATACCGTTAACCCCCCCCCCCATCCTGGCCATGGCCCCTCCGCTTCTGCAAAACAGACACAAAAATTAAAACATACAAAGTAATGTCCCCTAACCCCTTAATCACCATAGCGGTTATTAACCGCTACAGTCATGAAGGGGTTAACCCACCCTCACCCACCCACCACTCGGGATGCCTACATACCCTCCCACACTAACCCCCCCCCCACCCGTGAGGCCTAACCACCCAGTCAGTACCCACAAGGGAGGCCTACCCACATACCGTTGGGGAAACACCCCACCCCCACCCCAGTACCCACAATAAAAACAGTACAATCACCCACAATAAACAGCATTCTATTTATTAAATACATTACCCACCCCCTGTGCCCCCCCCCCCATAAATACAAGATTTATTCTTTTACATTCAGGGTCCATAACGTAGCCCCACGCTAGTCCCCGGTGGGCTGGCAGGGCACCTGGACAGACCTACAGTTTACCAGCAGCATTCCACAGGTTCTGGAGGCCTGCTGGTGGATCCTGCCAGCACCATGGCGCCCAGGTGGTCTCCTTGGGTCACCGTGAGCCTCAATTGGGTCCACACGGTAGGCCCAAGGATGTCTGGGAGCCCCGGGTCAAACCCACAGGTGTCTGCGGGGCCTCGGGTGGTTCCCATGGGGGTCTGGGGAACTCACGGGTGCTCACTACGGGTCCGCGGTGCCCCCACAGAAGTGGGACCACACATCATCATCCCCGCACCTACGGCTCGGAGGTGCCCCCACAGAAGTGGGACCACACATCGTCATGCCCGCAGACTACGGGTCCGCGGTGCCCCCACAGAAGTGGGACCACACATCATCATCCCCGCATGTGTCACCCGTGGAACCACCAGCCTGCTACCCTTTAGGATACCCGAGGATTCCCCGCGGGTGGTCTCCAGAGGTCCCACGCAAAACCACGGAAGTAACCCTGAATGTAAAAAAAATAAACCTGGCCTATACATTCAATACATACACCCTCCCCCCCAACACCTACAGTACAATAATGTGCAAAATAACTATTATCCAGATATGGATAATAGATTAATTGCCCATTATTAAAAACATTAACTAGCATATACAAATAAATAAAGTACTACTGACCTCATCAATACGAAGTGTCCGTTGCCAGCAAAATCCTTGTCTTGTCCACAACATACATAGCAAATACAAAGCCAATACATTGCAATTACATTCAGATATCAATTAACCCCTTAAACACCTTATCGGATAATAACCGCAAAGGTAATTAAGGGGTTAAGCCACACAGGCACGATACCCACCCTTCACCCATGAATTTGTACTGTGGCTTCATCATGCAACTATATATATATACTGTATATATATATACATACAGAGAGACAGAGAGAAAGAGAGAGAGAGAGAGAGATATATACAGTATATATATATATACACACGTTATATACACACCCATGATAAACCAAATATACAGTACAAATAAATGTAGAAGGGTTATCAAAACCATACTGTTCTACAACCAAACACTTCTCCATACAGACACTACATTAAAATCAATTTCCTTTAAAAATCCTAACTGATCTCACAATCTACTGTACTGTATATGATCACAAACCAATGAAAAAAGTCACATTCCAAAATGCATAAAATCTATGCACCATACTGTATACATTCTGCAAATTAATCAACGTAAACAAAAATCAATTAGCAATCATTATTTAGATCTCTAAACATTTCACACTCAATCATGAACAATGAAACCATTAACAGATTCACGCCTAGAGCAGAACAATTAAGCCTTTGAAAAAAATATAAGTACCAACAAAAATACAACCTTTACAGTACAACCAAGGCTATCTATCCCTGACCTTCCTCAAACACACAATACAATACCAAGGAATAATACATCTATCTAATTTTAAAATACTTTAAACTCACAAAATAATTAAAAACACATCTAATCCAGCTTTTAAAACATCATCATTTCTTACCCTGAATGTATACTGTACAGTATATCTCTCTAGACATACAGTATATATTGTACATACATACATACAGTGGCAAGAAATGATATACCACAAACAAAAAAAAAATACACATGTTAAAAAACCTTTTGAAATAATGAACAAGTTAAATAAAATACATTTCTTTACTGTAGTTCACTTACCATTACTTGCCCCCACCGACTCCCGTTGCCCAGCTTACTCACGAACCAATCCACGATCAGGAACCCATAAAATAATAAACCATTGAAAATAATAAACATTAAACTAAAAATCCAAACCAATCCACGGGTCTTCTACTTGTAATACACCTTCATCTGTATTCTTCTTTCTTCTATCTCCTTCCGGGCGGGGCAGGGCGTGGTCTTCTTTCCATCATCGGCCACGCCCTTGTCTTTTTTCTTCTCCGGAGGTCCTTCCTCCGCGGCGTCTGGCTGCAAAATGAGACGACATAGGCTTTTAAAGACCTATGACGTCACATTTTGCGTCATGGTTCCCACGGTCCTGATTGGACCGTGAAAACCATGTGTTTTGGCCGATAATAAAAAAATGATGACGTCACTTAAAGGGAATGAAAGCACAGCCAATCAGAATGGCTTTGCTTCAATTGCCTTTAAGATGACGTCATGAAAAGGCACATGGCCGTGCACACATGGTACTAGAGCCAATCAGAGCGTGGGAACTTTATCCCTACTCTGATTGGCTCTGGTATACCATGTGTCAGGGGCTTGGGGGAGAAAGGATGTGACGTCAATGAAAACCTGTCACGTGGTACGGTAGCCAATCAGAGCGTGGGAACTTTATCCTTATTGACGTCACATCCTTTCTCCCCCAAGCCCCTGACACATGGTATACCAGAGCCAATCAGAGCGTGGGAACTTTATCCCTACTCTGGCTCTGGTATACCATGTGTCAGGGGCTTGGGGGAGAAAGGATGTGACGTCAATAAGGATAAAGTTCCCACGCTCTGATTGGCTACCGTACCACGTGACAGGTTTTCATTGACGTCACATCCTTTCTCCCCCAAGCCCCTGACACATGGTATACCAGAGCCAATCAGAGTAGGGATAAAGTTCCCACGCTCTGATTGGCTCTAGTACCATGTGTGCACGGCCATGTGCCTTTTCATGACGTCATCTTAAAGGCAATTGAAGCAAAGCCATTCTGATTGGCTGTGCTTTCATTCCCTTTAAGTGACGTCATCATTTTTTTATTATCGGCCAAAACACATGGTTTTCACGGTCCAATCAGGACCGTGGGAACCATGACGCAAAATGTGACGTCATAGGTCTTTAAAAGCCTATGTCGTCTCATTTTGCAGCCAGACGCCGCGGAGGAAGGACCTCCGGAGAAGAAAAAAGACAAGGGCGTGGCCGATGATGGAAAGAAGACCACGCCCTGCCCCGCCCGGAAGGAGATAGAAGAAAGAAGAATACAGATGAAGGTGTATTACAAGTAGAAGACCCGTGGATTGGTTTGGATTTTTAGTTTAATGTTTATTATTTTCAATGGTTTATTATTTTATGGGTTCCTGATCGTGGATTGGTTCGTGAGTAAGCTGGGCAACGGGAGTCGGTGGGGGCAAGTAATGGTAAGTGAACTACAGTAAAGAAATGTATTTTATTTAACTTGTTCATTATTTCAAAAGGTTTTTTAACATGTGTATTTTTTTTTTGTTTGTGGTATATCATTTCTTGCCACTGTATGTATGTATGTACAATATATACTGTATGTCTAGAGAGATATACTGTACAGTATACATTCAGGGTAAGAAATGATGATGTTTTAAAAGCTGGATTAGATGTGTTTTTAATTATTTTGTGAGTTTAAAGTATTTTAAAATTAGATAGATGTATTATTCCTTGGTATTGTATTGTGTGTTTGAGGAAGGTCAGGGATAGATAGCCTTGGTTGTACTGTAAAGGTTGTATTTTTGTTGGTACTTATATTTTTTTCAAAGGCTTAATTGTTCTGCTCTAGGCGTGAATCTGTTAATGGTTTCATTGTTCATGATTGAGTGTGAAATGTTTAGAGATCTAAATAATGATTGCTAATTGATTTTTGCAGAATGTATACAGTATGGTGCATAGATTTTATGCATTTTGGAATGTGACTTTTTTCATTGGTTTGTGATCATATACAGTACAGTAGATTGTGAGATCAGTTAGGATTTTTAAAGGAAATTGATTTTTAATGTAGTGTCTGTATGGAGAAGTGTTTGGTTGTAGAACAGTATGGTTTTGATAACCCTTCTACATTTATTTGTACTGTATATTTGGTTTATCATGGGTGTGTATATAACGTGTGTATATATATATACTGTATATATATCTCTCTCTCTCTTTCTCTCTGTCTCTCTGTATGTATATATATACAGTATATATATACAGTTGCATGATGAAGCCGCAGTACAAATTCATGGGTGAAGGGTGGGTATCGTGCCTGTGTGGCTTAACCCCTTAATTACCTTTGCGGTTATTATCCGATAAGGTGTTTAAGGGGTTAATTGATATCTGAATGTAATTGCAATGTATTGGCTTGGTTTTGGCTATGTTTTGTGTGGGCAAGAGAAGGAAGGCGCTGGCGTCGGACACTTCGTATTGATGAGGTCAGTAGTACTTTATTTATTTGTATATGCTAGTTAATGTTTTTAATAATGGGCAATTAATCTATTATCCATATCTGGATAATAGTTATTTTGCACATTATTGTACTGTAGGTGTTGGGGGGGAGGGTGTATGTATTGAATGTATTGGCCAGGTTTATTTTTTTTACATTCAGGGTTACTTCCGTGGTTTTGCGTGGGACCTCTGGAGACCACCCGCGGGGAATCCTCGGGTATCCTAAAGGGTAGCAGGCTGGTGGTTCCACGGGTGACACATGCGGGGATGATGATGTGTGGTCCCACTTCTGTGGGGGCACCGCGGACCCGTAGTCTGCGGGCATGACGATGTGTGGTCCCACTTCTGTGGGGGCACCTCTGAGCCGTAGGTGCGGGGATGATGATGTGTGGTCCCACTTCTGTGGGGGCACCGCGGACCCGTAGTGAGCACCCGTGAGTTCCCCAGACCCCCATGGGAACCACCCGAGGCCCCGCAGACACCTGTGGGTTTGACCCGGGGCTCCCAGACATCCTTGGGCCTACCGTGTGGACCCAATTGAGGCTCACGGTGACCCAAGGAGACCACCTGGGCGCCATGGTGCTGGCAGGATCCACCAGCAGGCCTCCAGAACCTGTGGAATGCTGCTGGTAAACTGTAGGTCTGTCCAGGTGCCCTGCCAGCCCACCGGGGACTAGCGTGGGGCTACGTTATGGACCCTGAATGTAAAAGAATAAATCTTGTATTTATGGGGGGGGGCACAGGGGGTGGGTAATGTATTTAATAAATAGAATGCTGTTTATTGTGGGTGATTGTACTGTTTTTATTGTGGGTACTGGGGTGGGGGTGGGGTGTTTCCCCAACGGTATGTGGGTAGGCCTCCCTTGTGGGTAGTTAGTGGGTGAGGGTTGAGGGTGGTTAGGCCTCACGGGGTGGGGGGTTAGAGTGGGAGGGTATGTACAGTAGGCGTCCCGAGTGGTGGGTGAGGGCGGGTTAACCCCTTCATGACTGTAGCGGTTAATAACCGCTATGGTGATTAAGGGGTTAGGGGACATTACTTTGAAAGTGTTATTTTTTTTCTCTGTTTTACTGTACAGCAGCGGAGGTTGCCATGGGTAGTGGGTAGTGTATTGAATGTATTTATTGGTTATTATGCCTTAACCCCTTCATTACCTTAGCGGCTATACGCTATGCTAATGAAGCCTCGTTTCTGAACTTTTAATAATATTGTGCAGGAGCAGGGGGTCCCCTGAGATTAGATTTCTGTCTCAGGGAACCCCCTGCTCACTCTACAATATTATTAAAAATACAGAAATGCTGCTTCTTTACCATAGCGCATAGCCGCTAAGCTAAAGAATGATTCTTTAATGATGTGTGTGTTTTATTCACAGTGTAGATGTTCTCCGGAGCTGAAGCGCACAGGTTTCAGGTCTGGGGACCCCGTGCCCCCCGAGATACAGGCCCCTTTAGGGGGTGCCGGCATCCCTCTGCTCTGCTTGGTTTACAGGCCGCGGTCACGTGATCGGGGCTTTTAACGCAGAGCTGGATACCGGCACCCCCTAAAGGGGCCTGTATCTCGGGGGGCACTGGGTCCCCAGACCTGAAACCTGTGCGGTTCAGCTCCAGAGACCCCCTGCACATCTACACTATCAATAAAAATGTATTTCAAATGTATTTATTTGTATTTATTTATTTATTTATTTATTGCGGGGATGCTGTGTGTGATTATTTTTTATTGTGTTTAGCGGGGGTGGGTGACGGGGTTTATAAATGTGAGTTTATAAATAAAATAAAGAATATTATTTATAGGGGCCTTAGAACAGAAGTTCCCACGCCAATTGCGCGCTCATTGCTCTTTTGTTACAATGTTGCTGGTCTTGCGGGTTTGCAGTCTGGCAGCAAAAAGCAGTTTGTAGTACTGTGTGTGAGATAAAGTAACCAGTTCTTTTATTGCTGAAGTCGCCACTAAAAACTTTTATTTACAAATACAGTACAAAAACCGTGCAACACACAACAACATACAGTATCCTTTGTTTAAGTACAGCAGGTACTATAGGGTAAAACATGTACTGTACAGTACAGCACAACATTACAGTATGGTCTCACTGAAAGTCCTCCCCATTTTCCAGCCATGGCCGATGCCTTGCATGGCGCAAAACGCCATTAATGCAGTCTCTAACGCCTCTCATTACAGGATCTGTAACAGGGTAATAGCGCTGCATTTCTTCCACAATCTTTTTCCTTAAATTGGCAGGAAGGGCATTTTTTTGGCGATTCCCATCATAGTTCACTTTGAACACCCACTCGCAGTACAATGTGTAGGGAACATGGTGTTTAAATATGATCAAGGCATACTTGTATGGTATACCAGCACTCCTCACCCTATACTTCTCCCTCAGCGCCGGTGTCAGATCGCACAGGGAGATGTCGGGCACTGTTTGTATGCGAGCGGGTGTAGGAAGTCTTTTGGGAGCGGGTGTACTTGAGGCGATGGGCAATGGTAGGGTGTCTGGGAGGAAGCTTTCCTCCGGTAGTGGTCGCCGGGTTGTCTCCTGGCATGGTCTAGATGGGGTTGTCATGTCCTCCTCAATAGCATAGTACACTGTATCTTCTGGTGGAGGGGGTGTGCTTGGTGATGGAAGGGGGTCGAAGGTACCATGCATCACATCCATGTCACCCCCCTGCTCCAGCGTCGGGGAAACAGGGGCATTAACACCGAGCAAATAATGTATGCCCGCTATGTCTGCCTCTATCTTGTCCATCCGTTGATCCATACGTTGCTCCATATGTAGCATCCGTTGATCCAGCCGCTGCTCCATTTGTAGCATCCGTTGCTCCATATGTAGCACCGACTCCAGAAGCAGATCTAGCTTTGCCAGCACACTAGAATTCCCGGGGAGATCCACACTTAGCCCATTCAGGATCTGGTCCAACGAGCTGCTTGTGCATGGCATCTGGAGATCTGGGGGGATGGGTGCAACGGAGGATGAGATGGGGGTTCCCTGGAGAGAAGCGGCATCGATGGAGAGTGGAAGAGGTGACCTGGGGATGCCCGGTACAGGAGAAGCTGCAGCGTGGTGGAAGAGGGATGGAGAAGGTGACCGCTGGATTTCCGGGAGAGAAGCAGAGTCGTCCAAGAGCAAAGGAGACAGTGACCCGTTGATTTCAGAGGCAGCAGCATCTTCAGATGGAACCGGAGAAGATGGGGGTGGAGAAGCCGGGCTGAAGATTTCCGGGACAGCTACAGCAGAGTCGTCGAAGCATATGGGAGCAAGTGGTCTGCGGATTCGGTGAGTTGGCTGCCATGCGTCTTGCGTACCGAGCACAGTACCGTATTTCTTCTTCACATAATAAGGCTGACGTGTTTTAAAAGCCTTAGCCTTTGGGGTCAGCAGAAGGTTTTCTTTGTTGGCCTTAGCCTGTCGCTTTGCCTTTGGCTTGGAAACAGTAACTGCCTTTCTCTTTTTCAGTGTGGCAGGCACAGCAGAGGTGAGATGATTCTTTCGTCCATAGAACCGGGGCTGCTCCATGTAAGCGGGAGGCACAATGCAGTATCTGGACAATGGCTCAGATAAAGATCAGCAAGTGGTGGGCTATGCAACGTGTACAACCTTTTATGCATGGTGGCCAGGTACAGGTGTTGAAAGTGGGTGGTCTGTTATGTGAGTCATTAACATATAAATACACCATCCATTTTGTGGATTCACTGCACATTGAATACACATCGACTAAACATCGAATACACATTCTTGTTTTGTATTTCTTTCTACTCGCAGCAATGCCTGTTAAGAAGATTTCAAAGGATCTCAGCATGAGAATGAAGGAGATGTACACGAGCGGAAAACGAATTGCAGATATCCAGCGCTGGTTAACTGCTTCTGGCCTCGTTGTGCCATCAAGCACTGTGTGCTATCATGCACAAGGAAAAAACAGAGACCGCAAAAAGGCACCAAGGGTAACAAATGCGTAAGTATACTGTATTTATAAAACTTAACCAAAAAAAATATAGAAAACTGTAGTGTACATCTACAGTATACCGTATTTATATAGTATATTTATTATATTACAACAGTATATACTGTAGTGTACTGTATGTGTGGTCAATTTATATTTTTTGTGCAGCAGTATACACTTTTGGTATATTGCAATTCATCTTACAACGGAATATACAGTATATGATGTGTATTTATTATGATATAACAACAGTATACCGTATTTATATAGTATATTTATTATATTACAACAGTATATACTGTAGTGTACTGTATGTGTGGTCAATTTATATTTTTTGTGCAGCAGTATACACTTTTGGTATATTGCAATTCATCTTACAACGGAATATACAGTATATGATGTGTATTTATTATGATATAACAACAGTATACCGTATTTATATAGTATATTTATTATATTACAACAGTATATACTGTAGTGTACTGTATGTGTGGTCAATTTATATTTTTTGTGCAGCAGTATACACTTTTGGTATATTGCAATTCATCTTACAACGGAATATACAGTATATGATGTGTATTTATTATGATATAACAACAGTATACCGTATTTATATAGTATATTTATTATATTACAACAGTATATACTGTAGTGTACTGTATGTGTGGTCAATTTATATTTTTTGTGCAGCAGTATACACTTTTGGTATATTGCAATTCATCTTACAACGGAATATACAGTATATGATGTGTATTTATTATGATATAACAACAGTATACCGTATTTATATAGTATATTTATTATATTACAACAGTATATACTGTAGTGTACTGTATGTGTGGTCAATTTATATTTTTTGTGCAGCAGTATACACTTTTGGTATATTGCAATTCATCTTACAACGGAATATACAGTATATGATGTGTATTTATTATGATATAACAACAGTATACCGTATTTATATAGTATATTTATTATATTACAACAGTATATACTGTAGTGTACTGTATGTGTGGTCAATTTATATTTTTTGTGCAGCAGTATACACTTTTGGTATATTGCAATTCATCTGACAACGGAATATACAGTATATGATGTGTATTTATTATGATATACAGTAACAACAGTATACCGTATTTATATAGTATATTTATATTACAACAGTACTGTATACTGTATATTTTGTCTATTTATATTTATAGTACAGCAGTATACATTTTTTGTATATTTATATTTACTGTATATTACAACATTACATGTACAGTATACAATATACATTTTATATTGCTGCATATTAATAACACAATATAATTTCTTTGCATTGTAGGGAGACTACTCTTCTGGTGGACAGAATAAGTGAGGAGAATGATGAGAGGAGCGCATTAAGGGTTAAAAACACTCTTCAGGAAAACCACAATCTGACTGTATCCGAGAGCAGCATAAAGAAGATGAGACGCAGAATTGGATGGAAATATGGACGTGTGAGGTTAGTAGTGGACAGTACAGGAGGTACTGTACTGTAAAGTAAAAATGTTGTTTTGCAAACTGTACTGCGCTGTGACGCTAACATTTTTTATTCATTGTCATTACAGAGCGTACCCCATGATACGGGACGCAAACAAAATCAAAAGAGTGCTCCAGGCCCAGGCATGGATCGACAGCGGTGAGACTTTCCAGGATTGCATCTTCACTGATGAGTCTACTGTGTCGCTGGAGAGATTTGCAAGATTTGCGTTCCACAAAAAAGGCCGCATAACTTTGAAGCCACGGCCAAAACACCCTGTGAAGCTGCATGTGTGGGGTGCCATCTCTAGGCGTGGACCGGGATGCATTGTCGTCTTTGAAGGTACAATTTCTCAAATATAATGCCGCCTAATGCACTGTACTTGACTAGTGTTGCCTTACCGTATGCACTGTACTGTACTATTGAGCACTTTTCTTTTCTTGCTATAGGAATCATGAATAAAGATTTCTTCCAAGACAACATTGTGCCCGTGATAGTGCGATACATCACAGAAGACTTTCCCAATGGTCATCGCTTTTACCAGGACAATGATCCCAAGCACACCGCGTCGACGGCGCATATCCTTGAGCGCGGCATCAACTGGGTGAAGACGCCAGCGGAGTAAGTGTAGTAGACCGTGTCCCATTTATATGTTCCCCACTGTTTTTACTGTGTACTGTATCTCTTAAACTAATTGTCCTTTCTTTCCAATCACAGATCACCAGACTTCAATCCGATCGAAATGGTCTGGCATCAGCTGAAGGACCACATCCGTAAAGTGGCGAAACCCTCCAAGAAGGACGAGTTGTATACAGCCATAATGAGTTTTTGGAACGATGTACTCACCGTTGAACGATGCAATAAATATATAGACCATATTGCCACTGTGTTGCCCATTGTCATCGCGCGCAATGGACAAGCATCAGGAAAGTAGTACAGTGCTGTAGTATTGTACAGTAGGTACACTATGATACAGGTAAGTATGGCACAGATTTTAGCTTTCCCAATAGTCAGAGTTTACAGTAGTTCCAGTATACAGTACAGTAGACTAGTTTGACATACTACAGTAACTGCCTACTAACTGCTCCATTTTTTCTTTCCAGAGAAAGCTGCACCAGCCACCTACTGTACAGTAGTTCTACCATAATACAGTACGCACATACAGTACAGTACAGTAACTGAACAAAGTTTTTGTTTTCTTGTCGTTCCAGGAAAAAGGGTGCACCAGAGGGGAGGGGGGGCCTTGTGTTCGTCAAATCTGCTTGTGCAGTCAAATGTACAGTATATAAACAGCAGTAATGATGTACACAAAACCTCTCCTCTCTCAATGAACTACTGTACCGCAGACACAATGAGGATACTGTTACAGTATGAAGGGAAAAAGAACAGGATGGGTTATTTAACATTACAGTATACTGTGCAATATTTATACTGTATATTTATATATACTGTATTTTTATTCTAAAGGTATTCGAGAATGTACTCTACTAGATGAGGACCTGGTGACTTTCAACACTCTCAGACACACAGAAAGGATTATTTCACATCACTGTATATTTATCCTGTATATTTTCAGTAATTTAGAAGCAGTGGCTGTTCTGAACAGCCCAGGGCCAGATTAACAAAACAATGGCTTGGATTGGATTAGCCAGACGATTGATGCTTGGCCAGGGAGGGATTAAAAACTCTAAGGGAGGGGGTGGGTGGTGTAGCTGTAGGATTGTACTGTGTCAGTATTTCCAACGCCAGGTCACCCTAATAATTGCATGAATAAACCCCCAAAGACAAGGCCCAAATATACTAGTACAGTATACTGTACAGTACTGTAAAGTATGTATTATTGTGTGTTGATGTTTTGAATTGCTGTTAACTTGAAAAGTTTCACCATTGTATTGTACTGTATTTGTAAATAAAAGTATTTTGTGGCGACTTCAGCAATAAAAGTACTGGTTAATTTATCTCACATAAAGTACGTGAATACGACCGCAATCACCATTGTACAGTAAATGGGTGCATAGGATGGAACGACAGGTGCTAAAGGGGTATAAATATGATACTGTATTTATCAGTATTGATCAAAGAGAGTTGATCAGAAGGATTCCCCTTATAAAGTATACAGCACTCTATTGTCATTCATACAGTACAGTATACTGTAGTAAAAGGTAGACAACACATGGTCTTGCAGTACAGTATACTGTATTACTAAAAATCTGTCAGGTTGACCAGAATCACTGCGGATATCGGAAAATAATACAATTTTATTAATTCTACGTACTGTATATAAGGGGAATCCTTCTGATCAACTCTCTTTGATCAACACTGATAAATACAGTAGTTTATCTCACACTCAGTACTACAAACTGCTTTTTGCTTGCAATAAACAAACAAACAAACAGGGAAGCGCTACTGTATACTGTATGAGTTAGGATCAGGCCCAGCAGCCACTTTATGTTGAAAACCACATATGAAATGAGCATAAATTTGCATGAATAATTACACAAAAATATATAAAATAAATAGCACAAGTCTCTGACAGAGAGAAATTGTCCAGGTGGTGTGGATACAGGTTAATGCCCCTGTCTGATAGGACAGACTCGGGCAAGAATGGCCTGTGAGAGGTGAATATCCAGAATGGTAGCTGGGATGGAAAGCGCTACCAACTGTGCAGGTATTGAAGTGTGTAGAAATGGGAAGGTGCCGTAGGCATCAAATGTGGAAAGCGCTCACCCAGACTTCATACACTGCGCTTTTTGCTTGCATACTGCAAAGCCGCAAGACCAGCAACATTGTAAAAAAAGAGCAAAAAAAGAGCAATGAGCGCGAAATTGGCGTGGGAACTTCTGTTCTAGGGCCCCTAGAAATAATATTCTTTATTTTATTTATAAACTCACATTTATATATAAAGTATATATTTATTTCTCTTCATGTATTTATTTATATTTATTTATTAATTGTGGAGCTGCTGTGCGTGAGGGGCCATGGCCAGGATGGGGGGGGGGGGGGGGGTAACGGTACAGTATGTGGGTAGGGGGTGAGGGTGGTTAGACCTCACAGTACATTATGCACATTGGGCCCCCCTCCTCCCCACATTTACATACTGTACACTACACGACATCAATGCAGGGAGGGTTTACCAATGCAGGGAGGGTTTACCAATGCAGGTAAGGCTTTAGGCCTTTATATCTCTCTCCCTTCAGTGTAATCTGCTTAACAGAAACATTAGGGGGGAAGGGGCTTTAGGCCTTTATATCTCTCTCCCTTCATTGTAATCTGTTTAACAGAAACATTAGGGGGGAAGGGGCTTTAGGCCTTTATATCTCTCTCCCTTCAGTGTAATCTGCTTAACAGAAACATTAGGGGGGAAGGGGCTTTAGGCCTTTATATCTCTCTCCCTTCAGTGTAATCTGCTTAACACAAACATTAGGGGGGAAGGGGTTTTTAAACAATGCTGTGTATAATGTATAAGGTTTTTTACAATTAGATAGATGTAATCCTTGGTATTGTAAGGGTTAGTTTGGTTATAAATTGTCTTTTCTGGTTGTTACTTACAGTATATATTGATTTTGGTTTACTTGCTTGGTTAAAATACTGTAGTTAAGTTGACTTGTTTGGAAGTGTTTGTACAGTATTTACTGGTAGAGTAGCTTGCAATTATATTGTTAACATTCATTTGCAGAATGTACAGTACTGTATATGGTGCATAGATTTAATGCTATGCATCATTTACAGTATACAATGTACTGTAAATGCAATGTACTGTGTGGATTGTAATGTTATGTTTTACTGTATACTGTATGCTATTCATTAACTTCATTGCTCTACACATCTAGGGATTTCATTCCACCTTACCACCTTTCCTACACATGATTTGTGCTGTAGGCATTGGTTATATTACTGTATGCTAATGCAGATGTGTGATGCTTTGAGACTGTCATTTATACAGTACTTTGACAAGTCTACCTTTTGGTGTGTAGTGTGCATTATCCTTAGCGTTGTATACTGTAGGTGCCTTTAAACCCAGTAACCTATTGTGATTCACTTTGATTCTCCCTAGTGTTTTTTGAGTCACTATCCTTTTCATGTTTAGGGTTGACAGTGTGTGTCGTTCCCTAGTGCTGTTCATTAGTGTTTAAGGGTCCATGCCTCTTTTTTAAGTGTTTTTAAATCATGTACTGTTTATTCATCCCTTTTTGCACTGTGTCAAATAAATAAACAAATATATCAATTGCATACCTGAGTGCTCCCATACGGGTTACTTTTTTCTCTTTTCACTCACATACAGTACTGGTATGTATATATATATATATATATATATATATATATATATATATATATATATATATATATATATATATATAGCTGTATGATATATATATATATATACACAGTGTATATATGTATACTGTATATATATATATATATATATATATATATATATATATATATACAGTGTATATATATATACAAAGTATATACTGTACAGTATATATTTATTTCTCTTCATGTCTTTATTTATTTATTTAGATTTATTTATTAATTGTGGGGCTGCTGTGCGTGAATTTTTTTTATTGGGGGTGAGGGGGGTGTTTGGCCCTTGGTGTGAGTTTACGACTTGCAGCAGCAGCACAATTAATAAATATAAATAAATAAATAAATGACAATAAATACATTTGAAATACATTTTTATTGATAGTGTACATGTGCAGGGGGTCTCCGGAGCTGAAGCGCACAGGTTTCAGGTCTGGGGACCCCGTGCCCCCCGAGATACAGGCCCCTTTAGGGGGTGCCGGTATCCCTCTGCTCTGCTTGGTTTACAGGCCGCGATCACGTGATCGGGACCTTTAAACGCAGAGCACTCAGCACTCAGAAACACAGGCCAGCCAGATTTAAACACACACACAATAGGGGGAGGTTTTTTTACATAGCTTGCAGGGAAGCTTAACGCACACACACAATAGGGGGATAGGGGGAGGGTTTTTTACATAGTTTAGAGAGAAGGCAGGGCGTTTTAAAAGCGAGAATAGGGGGAGGGGGTTTTACATAGATTTTATTTATTTATTTATTTAGATTTATTTATTAATTGTGGGGCTGCTGTGCGTGAATTTTTTTTATTGGGGGTGAGGGGGGTGTTTGGCCCTTGGTGTGAGTTTACGACTTGCAGCAGCAGCACAATTAATAAATAAATATAAATAAATAAATAAATAAATGAAAAATAAATACATTTGAAATACATTTTTATTGATAGTGTACATGTGCAGAGGGTCTCCAGAGCAGAAGCGCACAGGTTTCAGGTCTGGGGACCCCGTGCCCCCCGAGATACAGGCCCCTTTAGGGGGTGCCGGTATCCCTCTGCTCTGCTTGGTTTACAGGCCGCGATCACGTGATCGGGACCTTTAAACGCAGAGCACTCAGCACTCAGAAACACAGGCCAGCCAGATTTAAACACACACACAATAGGGGGAGGTTTTTTTACATAGCTTGCAGGGAAGCTTAACGCACACACACAATAGGGGGATAGGGGGAGGGTTTTTTACATAGATTAGAGAGAAGGCAGGGCGTTTTAAAAGCGAGAATAGGGGAGGGGGTTTTACATAGATTTTATTTATTTATTTAGATTTATTTATTAATTGTGGGGCTGCTGTGCGTGAATTTTTTTTATTGGGGGTGAGGGGGGTGTTTGGCCCTTGGTGTGAGTTTACGACTTGCAGCATCAGCAGCACAATTAATAAATAAATATAAATAAATAAATAAATAAATGAAAAATAAATACATTTGAAATACATTTTTATTGATAGTGTAAATGTGCAGAGGGTCTCCAGAGCAGAAGCGCACAGGTTTCAGGTCTGGGGACCCCGTGCCCCCCGAGATACAGGCCCCTTTAGGGGGTGCCGGTATCCCTCTGCTCTGCTTGGTTTACAGGCCGCGATCACGTGATCGGGACCTTTAAACGCAGAGCACTCAGCACTCAGAAACACAGGCCAGCCAGATTTAAACACACACACAATAGGGGGAGGTTTTTTTACATAGCTTGCAGGGAAGCTTAACGCACACACACAATAGGGGGATAGGGGGAGGGTTTTTTACATAGATTAGAGAGAAGGCAGGGCGTTTTAAAAGCGAGAATAGGGGAGGGGGTTTTACATAGATTTTATTTATTTATTTAGATTTATTTATTAATTGTGGGGCTGCTGTGCGTGAATTTTTTTTATTGGGGGTGAGGGGTGTGTTTGGCCCTTGGTGTGAGTTTACGACTTGCAGCAGCAGCACAATTAATAAATAAATATAAATAAATAAATAAATACATTTGAAATACATTTTTATTGATAGTGTACATGTGCAGAGGGTCTCCAGAGCAGAAGCGCACAGGTTTCAGGTCTGGGGACCCCGTGCCCCCCGAGATACAGGCCCCTTTAGGGGGTGCCGGTATCCCTCTGCTCTGCTTGGTTTACAGGCCGCGATCACGTGATCGGACCTTTAAACCAAGCAGAGGGCTACCGGCAGCCCCTAAAGGGGCCTGTATCTCGGGGGGCACGGGGTCCCCAGACCTAAAACCAACGCGGTTCAGCTCCGGAGACCCCCTGCACATCTACACTATCAATAAAAATGTATTTCAAATGTATTTATTGTCATTTATTTATTTATTTTTTGGCGGCTGCTGTGTGTATTTTATTGTTGTGGGTTGCGGGAGGGTGGGTGAATGGGGTATTCGCCCCAACGATGGTTGGGGAGGGCTTGCGGGGGGGGGGTGGGGTAGCGGGAGGGCTTAACCCCTTCATGACCGTAGCGGTATTAACTGCTACGATCGTGAAGGGGTTAAGTGCACCCGCAACCCCCCCCCCCCCTCCCGCAAGTCCTAAACTCACACCAAGAGCCAAATACCCCCCTCACCCATCCCCACTACACACAATAAAGCGGGCACGATGGGTTAACCCCTTCATTGCCTTAGCGGCTATCCGCTATGGTAATGACGCAGCATTTTCCGTATTTTTAATAATACTGATCAGGAGCAGGGGGGGGGGGGGTCCCTGAGCATTAATTTCTGGCTCAGGGAACCCCCTGCTCACTGTACAATATTATTAAATCTCTCTCTGCTGCAAACACATCTCGCCCCCAGTATGTGCAGTAATTTACTGAACATGTACTGTAGAATAAATGCATAGTTTTATTTATTCGGGTTTATTACACAGGATACTGTATGGCCGGAAAACATCAGCATACAGTACAATATAATCCATCGAAATCCCCCCATTAGCCGTTTTCTTTTCTGAGGAAAAACAAAATTAAAAGTTTTAATGTACAGTAATGGTCAGCCCCCTAAAGAAGTTCCCAGCCAGCCCCACCAAAATAATACGGCAAAAATACAGTACTCACCATACTGTACAGTATTACTAAATTTCCCATTCAGCTTGCGCTGGCGCCGGCCCACTTCCAGTCCAGCTTTCATCATTTTGCAGAGGGACTAGCCCACCTGTAGTCAGCGGGAAATCGCTTAGGTACATGCAAGCTTCATCAAAACTGGCTGCGAAATCCATCTCAGAGTTGTCACCGACGGCGGGACCATGATGATAAGCTGGTGCTGCTGCTGGTTCTGGTTCTGGTTCTGGCGCATTGCTTGGCAGGGACTGTCGCTTCTTATTTCGTTTTAACACGACCCTTCGCCTTTTGCCGCCTCCATTATCATAGATACGGGAAAAACCCTGTGACACACACCAATACCCTCCAACAAATTGGGGCTCAATACGGTGAAAACAGGGGTCACTACATAACCTTTTCCTTATTGCATGCTTCCACAAATGAGGAGTTGGCGAAAATCTGTAAAAGTCATAATTTTCGATAAAATACTGATAAATTTGAACAACTGTTGCCATCTTATCCTCTGTTGCATTAATAGCGGCCCATATCAAATAAGCATAACTTCTGTCAGGTTTTTGGAACACGGGCTCCACTTGAACACTCATGTCTCTGTAGAATAGTGTAAGTGAAAATGATCTTTGTCTTTATTTAATACATTACTGTATGTAAAGCCTAAATTGATACATTTTTTGCAACTCTTCCTTCAGTCTCAAGGACAAGTTACAATACTGTAGCATACTGTACTGGGATAAAGTATCTTTTTTTGGAAACGAAACAACTTGCAAAGGCCACACATTACTTAAGTCATGAGTTTATGCCATCTGGTGGACAATCGAAACATCGCAGCCTAGTAAATCATTCTCATTATCATTTAACAGATCAGGCCCCCGTCAGCCAGGCATGAACCGTGGCTGGGAAGGCAAACGCAACGAAGCATGCAAGAGGTGAGCAGCGGCGGATTCCAGGTTTCTGCCAGGTACAAACCAGGCATTTGCTCGAATAAAGTGTGTCGGTGCAGTGATCTCTCAATCTAAATCATCACTAAACCTCTGAAAAGCCATTTAAACAACTTACATTCCAATATAAATGATGCCTAAATATCTATGCACCATATACATTCTGCAAATTAATCAACCAAGTAAACAAAAATCAATTAGCAATCATTATTTACATCCCTAAACAATTCACACTAGATCCCGAACAATGAAACCATTAACAAATTCACGCCTAGAGCAGAACAATTAAGCCTTTGAAAAAATATAGGTACCGACAAAAATACAACCTTTACAACCAAGCCTATCCCTGACCTTCCTCAAACACACAATACAATACCAAGGAATACATCTATCTAATTTTAAAATACTTTAAACTCACAATAAAGCATAGCAGCATACACAAAATAATTTAAAACACATCTAATCCAGCTTTTAAAACAATATAATTTCTTACCCTGTACTGTATGTATATATCTCTCTAGACATATATATATACATACATACAGTGGCAAGAAATGATATACCACAAAAAAAAAAAAATACACATGTTAAAAAACCTTTTGAAAAAATTAACAAGTTAAATAAAATACATTTCTTTACTGTAGTTCACTTACCATTACTTGCCCCCACCGACTCCCGTTGCGCAGCTTACTCACGAACCAATCCACGATCAGGAACCCATAAAATAAAAAACCATAAAATAATAAACATTAAACTAAAAATCCAAATCAATCCACGGGTCTTCTATCTGTAATCCATCTTCATCTGTATTCTTCTTTCTTCTATCTCCTTCCAGCGGGGCGGGGTCTTCTCCCCGTCTGTGGCCACGCCCTGGTCTTCTTTCTTGCCCGGAGGTCCTTCCTCCGCGGCGTCTGGCTTCAAAATGAGACGACATAGGCTTTTAAAGGCCTATGACGTCACATTTTGCGTCATGGTTCCCACGGTCCTGATTGGGCCCTGAAAACCATGTGTTTTGGCCGACAAAAAAAAATTATGACGTCACATAAAGGGAATGAAAGCACAGCCAATCAGAATGGCTTTGCTTCAATTGCCTTTAAGATGACGTCATGAAAAGGCACATGGCCGCCCTCACATGGTACGGTAGCCAATCAGAGCGTGGGAACTCCATCCCTACTCTGATTGGCTACCGTACCACGTGACAGGTTTTCATTGACGTCACATCCTTTCTCCCCCAAGCCCCTGACACATGGTATACCAGAGCCAATCAGAGTAGGGATAAAGTTCCCACGCTCTGATTGGCTACCATACCATGTGAGGGCGGCCATGTGCCTTTTCATGACGTCATCTTAAAGGCAATTGAAGCAAAGCCATTCTGATTGGCTGTGCTTTCATTCCCTTTAAGTGACGTCATCATTTTTTTTTTATGTCGGCCAAAACACATGGTTTTCACGGCCCAATCAGGACCGTGGGAACCATGACGCAAAATGTGACGTCATAGGCCTTTAAAAGCCTATGTCGTCTCATTTTGAAGCCAGACGCCGCGGAGGAAGGACCTCTGGGCAAGAAAGAAGACCAGGGCGTGGCCGCAGATGGGGAGAAGACCCCGCCCCGCCCCACTGGAAGGAGATAGAAGAAAGAAGAATACAGATGAAGATGGATTACAGATAGAAGACCCGTGGATTGATTTGGATTTTTAGTTTAATGTTTATTATTTTATGGGTTTTTTATTTTATGGGTTCCTGATCGTGGATTGGTTCGTGAGTAAGCTGCGCAACGGGAGTCGGTGGGGGCAAGTAATGGTAAGTGAACTACAGTAAAGAAATGTATTTTATTTAACTTGTTAATTTTTTCAAAAGGTTTTTTAACATGTGTATTTTTTTTTTTTGTGGTATATCATTTCTTGCCACTGTATGTATGTATGTATATATGTCTAGAGAGATATATACATACAGTACAGGGTAAGAAATGATGTTGTTTTAAAAGCTGGATTAGATGTGTTTTAAATTATTTTTTGTATGCTGCTATGCTTTATTGTGAGTTTAAAGTATTTTAAAATTAGATAGATGTATTCCTTGGTATTGTATTGTGTGTTTGAGGAAGGTCAGGGATAGGCTTGGTTGTAAAGGTTGTATTTTTGTCGGTACTTATATTTTTTCAAAGGCTTAATTGTTCTGCTCTAGGCGTGAATTTGTTAATGGTTTCATTGTTCGGGATCTAGTGTGAATTGTTTAGGGATGTAAATAATGATTGCTAATTGATTTTTGTTTACTTGGTTGATTAATTTGCAGAATGTATATGGTGCATAGATATTTAGGCATCATTTATATTGGAATGTAAGTTGTTTAAATGGCTTTTCAGAGGTTTAGTGATGATTTAGATTGAGAGATCAGTTATGAATATTAAAGGAAATTGATTTTAATTTAGTGTGTATGTATGGAGAAGTGTTTGGTTGTAGGACAGTGCTTTTGATAACCCTTCTACATTTATTTGTATATTGGTTCATCGTGTGTATATATATATACTGTACTGTGTATACAGTATATATATATACAGTATATATATATATACTGTGTATATATATATATATATATATATATATATATATATATATATATATATATATATATATTTGCATGATGAAGCCACAGTACAAATTCATGGGTGAAGGGTGGGTATCGGGCCTGTGTGGCTTAACCCCTTAATCGCCTTTGCGGTTATTATCTGATAAGGTGTTTAAGGGGTTAATTGATATCTGAATGTAATTGCAATGTATTGGCTTTTGATTTTTGTTTACTTGGTTGATTCATTTGCAGAATGTATATGGTGCATAGATTTTATGCATCATATATATTGGAATGTGAGGTTTTTCATTGGTTTGTGATGATATAGATTGTGAGATCAGTTAGGATTTTTAAAGGAAATTGATTTTAATGTAGTGTCTGTATGGAGAAGTGTTTGGTTGTAGGGCAGTATGCTTTTGATAACCCTTCTACATTTATTTGTACTGTATATTGGTTTATCATGGGTGTGTATATAACGTGTGTATATATATATATACTGTATATATCTCTCTCTCTCTCTCTTTCTCTCTGTCTCTCTGTATATATATACAGTATATATATATAGTTGCATGATGAAGCCACAGTACAAATTCATGGGTGAAGGGTGGGTATCGGGCCTGTGTGGCTTAAACCCTTAATTACCTTTGCAGTTATTATCCGATAAGGTGTTTAAGGGGTTAATTGATATCTGAATGTACTTGCAATGTATTGGCTTGGTATTGGCTATGTCTTGTGTGGGCAAGAGAAGGAAGGAAGGCGCTGGCGACGGACACTTCGTATTGATGAGGTCAGTAGTACTTTATTTATTTGTATATGCTAGTTAATGTTTTTAATAATGGGCAATTAATCTATTATCCATATCTGGATAATAGTTATTTTGCACATTATTGTACTGTAGGTGTTGGGGGGGGTGTATGTATTGAATGTATAGGCCAGGTTTATTTTTTTTACATTCAGGGTTGGTTCCGCGGTTCTGCGTGGGACCTCTGGAGACCACCTGTGGGTATTCTCGGGTATCCCAAGGGTATCAGGCTGGTGGTTCCACGGGTGACACATGCAGGGATGATGATGTGTGGTCCCACTTCTGTGGGGGCACCGCGGACCCGTAGTCTGTGGGGATGACGATGTGTGGTCCCATTTCTGTGGGGGCACCGCGGACCCGTAGTGAGCACCCGTGAGTTCCCCAGACCCCTGAGGGAACCACCCGAGGCCCCGCAGACACCTGTGGGTTTGACCCGGGGCTCCAAGACATCCTTGGGCCTACCGTGGGGACCCAATTGTGGCCCACGGTGACCCAAGGAGACCACCTGGGGGCCATGGTGCTGGCAGGATCCACCAGCAGGCCTCCAGAACTTGTGTAAAAAGGGCTGCTGGTAAACTGTAGGTCTGTCCAGGTGCCCTGCCAGCCCACCAGGGACTAGCGTGGGGCTGCGTTATGAACCCTGTATGTAAAAGGATAAATCTTGTATTTATGGGGGGGGGGCACAGGGGATGGGTAATGTATTTAATAAATATAATGCTGTTTATTGTGGGTCATTGTACTGTTTTTATTGTGGGTACTGGGGGTGGGGTGTTTCCCCAACGGTATGTGGGTAGGCCTCCCTTGTGGGTACTGACTGGGTGGTTAGGCCTCACGGGGGGGGGGTTAGTGTGGGAGGGTATGTAGGCATCCCGAGTGGTGGGTGAGGGTGGGTTAACACCTTAATGACTGTAGCGGTTAATAACCGCTATGGTGATTAAGGGGTTAGGGGACATTACTTTGTATGTTTTCATTTTTGTGTCTGTTTTGCAGAAGCGGAGGGGCCATGGCCAGGATGTGGGGGGGTAACGGTATGTGGGTAGGGGGTGAGGGTGGTTAGACCTCACAGTACAAGAAGGGACCCAGAAGGACGATACCTAATAATCACGGGGAGCATAGAAGATACACAAATAACCCTAGTTAATGTGTACGCACCAAATGAAAATAAGAGGATATTTTTCACAAAATTGTTTCGACTGCTGGGCACAACCTCCCGGGGCCGCTTATTCATGGCGGGAGATTTTAATATAGCCTTAAATGAAAAACAAGACAGATCTAAACCTGCCCTAGCTAAGACAATGGCTGCTCGAAAGGGGGAGAGAAAAACGCTAAGAGAGGGACCTAAAGAGTTTGATTTAAGGGATGCATAGAAGGAGATGAATCCGCAGAAAAGGGACTTCTCTTTCTATTCAGCTCCCCACAAAGTATGCACAAGGATAGACTACATATTTGTAGATTCCTTACTGATCCCAAAAATTACAAAGGCCACAATACACCCTATTACTTGGTCAGATCATGGCCCAGTTGAAGTGCACATTGACGACATACATAAGAAACCAAGTAAAGGGACATGGAGACTAAACGAGTCTCTACTAAAGATGCCAGAAGTCATAGTTCAGATCAGTAACAAGGCCACCAACTACTTCCAAATAAACGAAGGTAGCGTGTTCACCCTATATCCTCTGGGAGGCCCATAAGGCTGTGGTGAGAGGAAAGCTCATCAGTGTCGCATCGCATAGAATGAGGGAGAGACAGAAACAAACTGCAAGCCTGCAAGAAAAGATAAAGACCCTAGAAGAGGCACATAAAGTAAATCACAGTATAGCCATGGAGACTGAATTGCGGGATCTCAGAGGGAAATTAAATCTACTACTTACTGATAAAGCTGAAAAAGCCATAGCATGGACGAAACAAAAATTCTACGAGAAGGCCAATAAGGCTGACACAATGCTGGCCACAAGATTGAGGAAGGATAGAATGCAATCTAGAATACATAGCATTAGAAGAAAAGATGGGGTGTGTACAACAAACCTACAGACAATAGCCAATGAATTCACCACATATTACAAAGAGTTATATATTGGAAATAAAGTAGACAAAGAGAACACCCCCAAGAAAAAACAGAGAGCATTTCTCAGAAAAATGAATTTGCCTAAACTCACAGTACAGGATATAACAACACTATCCCAGCCAATTACGTCGACAGAGGTATTAGAAGCAATAAGGGGGTTGAAGAACTCCAAGGCCCCGGGACCAGATGGCCTATCCAATATTTACTATAAAAAATTAGCTCACATATTAGTTCCCCAATTACTAAAGATATTTAATAAAGCTCTTGAGGGAGAGCAGTTTCCTGAAACGATGCTGGAATCAAAAATAATATTAATACATAAAGAGGGAAAAGACCCCACCCAATGCAAAAGCTACAGACCGATATCCTTGATCAATAACGATCTCAGACGACAGAGAAGCCCAATGCTACATCCAACATGACAGAATTACACAGTAAAATACTTATATATTCTCTTGAAATAGGGTCATTTAGTTTAACCCTTTGGCCAAAGCGTTGTAAGCTTGCGAGCCACGTCAAGGCAGACACCTGTTCGCAAGTCCTAACACTACCAGATAAAATACTAATATACCTCTATTAGGATTAAAATTCTCATTTACCTCTATTAGGAGGGATAAAGACCACAGTGGGTCTATATCCAGCAGAATGAGGCACTTGCAAACTAGGGAAGTGGGGAGCGCAGATATCGGGGGGATTAAGGTCAAACAAAAAGAATACAAGCTGGCATTGTTCGCCGATGACATATTGTTAACCATTTCAAAACCCTTCACCTCACTCCCAAACCTATTTAGCAACCTGTCAGAGTTCCAGAAATTATCGGGGTTTCAAATAAATAACGAAAAATCTGAAGCCCTAAATATAAACCTCCCTCAGGAACAACTAAAGCTAATAAAAATAAACTTTGATTTCGTGTGGAAGAAACAGGCCATCAAGTACTTGGGAATATGGTTGACTAACACACCCGACACTATATATGAGACCAACTACCCACCACTAATAAAAACGCTGAAAAAAGAATTAGAAGAATGGTTCAGGTATCATATATCATGGTTGGGTAGAATAACTGCCATCAAAATGAACTTATTGCCAAGAATATTGTACCTTTTCCACACACTTCCAGTACAGGTCAGAGCCAGGGACATGCATGAGCTGCAGAAAGCAATCACAAAATTCATATGGAATAACAAAAAAGCGAGAATAAAGCTGCCCACACTATATAGACCCAAACAGTCAGGAGGGCTAGCTTTGCCACACTTGTGGCAATATTATCAAGCAGCGCATGTATGCCAACTGGTTCACTGGCATGCACATAAACAGAGGAAAAAGTGGGTGGAAATTGAGTCCGATGTGATATCTGGATCATCCATAGAAATGATACCGTGTTTAACAAAAAAAGAAAGACCAGCTTTGAGGGTGCCCCTGGAATCTATCACACACTCGCTAACCATGTGGGATTCATTGAAACTTAAACATGGGCTATCCACCTACAAATCTCAGATGACACCACTATTTGACAATATTAGCTTTATTATCAAAAAACGTAAAAAAAGAAAAAATGTTAGGCAATAAAAAATGAAAAATATATCAAAAATTGAAACCCCATAAAACATGTATGGGAATACAATAAAAATAAAATGTACTTAAATGTCCATATGAGTAATTTTACTGAAAAAATAAAGTCCAGGCTGCTTTTCTCTTGGGCTCACCAACCTCCCACGATACCTATTAGAAAGAAAGAAAAGAAAAAGCGCCCGATCCTTGTATAAAATCAATGATAAAAGGTTTAATTCACCATGCAACGACAATTGCCAACTCACACTTTCTCAATAAGTTAAAAGCATTTTATGGGACCAGCCCATGCACCAAGCCGACGTCACACTGTCATAGTTCTCCTCCGTCTGTAGGCGGTTGTAATCTCAGCAAATGGGTATAGATGTTGACGCTACTGCCGCTCCAAACCTTCTCTGTGGACCCGGAAGGAATCTCTCGATCATACAGCTACACACGAGCTCTCCACAGTCAGAGAGCAGAGAGATCCGGAACTGACGTCCTCGCGCTGGTGCTTGAGCTGCTCGACCACCGTAGATGCCTCTACCACGTGACAGAGAGGGTTTGGAGTGGCAGCAGCGTCAACATCTATACCCATTTGCTGAGATTACAACCGCCTACAGACGGAGGAGAACTATGACAGTGTGACGTCGGTGCATGGGCTGGTCCCATAAAATGCTTTTAACTTATTGAGAAAGTGTGAGTTGGCAATTGTCGTTGCATGGTGAATTAAACCTTTTATCATTGATTTTATACAAGGATCGGGCGCTTTTTCTTTTCTTTCTTTCAAATATATATATATATATACATATATATATATATTACCCCAACAACCCCTATACCCCCCTAACATACACATATATGCACATACAGTATAGCAGGCCTGCAAAACACGCAGCCCGTGGCCCGCCTGCTCTCATTGTGCGGCCCGCTGCAGCTTTCCCCATCCTCCCTCCCGAGCTTCCTCTCCCGCCCGCGAGCCGCTATCCCCCCCTCCTCTCACGAGCCCCCCCTCCTCTCGCGAGCCGCGAACCCCCCCATCTCTCCCGGCCGCGAACCCCCCATCTCTCCCGGCCGCGAGCCCCCCCCTCCTCTCCCGGCCGCGAGCCCCCTTCTCTCCCGCGAGCCCTGAGTCCCCTCCTTTCCCGCCCGGGAGCCGTAAGCCCCCCTCCTCCTCCTCGAGCCTGCTCTCAGGACTGCACGAGTGTGCAAGTCCTGCCTGCTCCATGAGGTGCCGTTGGGCTGAGGTGAGGTGCAATAGAGGGGGGGAGGTGCAATGGAGGGGGGGAGGTGCAAGGGGGGTGAGGTGCCAGGGGGGGGTGAGGTGCAAGGGGGGGGAGGTGAGGTGCAGGGGGGGAGGTGCAAGGGGGGAGGTGAGGTGCAAGGGGGAGGTGAGGTGCAGGGGGGTGATGTGAGGTGCAGGGAGGTGATGTGAGGTACAGGTGATGTGAGGTGCAGGGGGGAAGGTGAGGTGCCAGATGGGGAGGTGAGGTGCCAGGAGTGGAGGTGAGGTGCAAGGGGGGGGAGGGGAGGTGAGGTGCAAGGGGGGAGGGGAGGTGAGGTGCAAGGGGGGGAAGGGAGGTGAGGTGCAAGGGGGAGGGGAGGTGAGGTGCAGGGGAGTAATGTGAGGTGCGGGAGGGGGAGGTGAGGTGCAGGGGGGGAGGTGAGGTGCAAAGGGGGAGGGGAGATGAGGTGCAGGGAGGGGAGGTGAGGTGCAGGGGAGTGATGTGAGGTACGGGGGAGGGGAGGTGCAGGGGGGAGGTTAGGTGAGGTGCAGGGGAGTGAGTGAAGTGAGTTGCAGTGGGGGAGGTGAGGTGCAGTGGGGAGGAGTAGTGGTGTGATGTGAGGTGCAGGGGGGAGGTGTAGTGGGGTGAGGTGATGTGAGGTGCAGGGGGGAGAGTGAGGTGAGGTGCAGGGGGGTGGGATGTGTGTGGTCTGCAAGGGGGTATTGTGTGTTATGTGGAGGGGGAGTATTGTATATAGGTGAGGGGGAGAGATGGGGGTGTGAGATAGAGGGTGAGTCTCACAAAGGTTGATGATGAGGGGTGCTGGGGGAGATATATGAAGATGATGAGTGCTGGGGGGGATATGAGGATGATGGGGGTGCTGAGAGAGATATGAGGATGATGAGGGGTGCTGGGAGAGATTGATGAGGGGTGCTGGAAGAGATATGAGGATGATGATGATGATGATGAGAGGTGCTGGGGGAGGGAGGGGGGCGAAGGTGGGGAGGGGGTGGGATGCGAAGGTGGGTAGGGGGTGGGGGGCGAATGCCAGGGCGGGGGGCGAAGGGCAGGGGGCAGGAGTAGGGGGTGGGGGGGTGAAGGGGAGGGGGGCGAAGGGCAGGGGGCAGGAGTAGGGGGTGGGGGGTGAAGGGCAGGGGGCAGGAGTAGGGGGTGGGGGGTGAAGGGCAGGGGGCAGGAATAGGGTTGCGGGGTGAAGGGGAGGGGGCGGGGGGCGAAGGGCAGGAGTAGGGGTTGGGGGTGAAGGGCAGGGGGCAGGAGTAGGGGGTGGTGAAGGGCGGGGTGTGGGGTGAAGGGCGGGGGGTGTGGGGTGAAGGGCGGGGGTGGGGGGTGAAGGGCGAGGGTGGGGGGTGAAGGGCGAGGGTGGGGGGGTGAAGGGCAGGGGTGGGGGGTGAAGGGCGAGGGTGGGGGGTGAAGGGCAGGGGTGGGGGGGTGAAGGGCAGGGGTGGGGGGGTGAAGGACAGGGGTAGGGGTGGGGGGTGAAGGGCAGGGGTAGGGGGTGGGGGGTGAAGGGTGGGGTGTGGGGTGAAGGGCGGTGGTGTGGGGAGAAGGGCGGGGGTTGGGGGTGAACGGTGGGTGTGGGCGGTGAAGGGCGGGGCGGTGAAGGGCGGGGTAGAGGGGTGAAGGGCGGGGCAGGGGGGCGAAGGGCAGGGGGCGAAGGGCGGGGAGGGGGCGGGGAGGGGGGGGAGGGCGTTGGGCAAAGGGCAGGGAGGGGGCGGGGGGGCGGGGGGCAAAGGGCAGGGAGGGGGCGGGGGGGGGCAGGGGGCAAAGGGCGGGGAGGGGGCGGGGAGGGGGGCAAAGGTGGGGAGGGGGTGGTGGCGAATGCCAGGGAGGGGGCGGGGGCAGGAGTGGGGGGTGAAGGGGAGGGGGCAGGGGGCGAAGGGCAGGGGGCAGGAGTAGGGGGTGGGGGGTGAAAGGGGGGGCAAAGGGCAGGGGGCAGGAGTAGGGGGTGCAGGGTGAAGGGGAGGGGGTGAAGGGCAGGGGGCAGGAGTAGGGGGTGGGGGTGAAGGGCAGGGGGCAGGAGTAGGGGGTGCGGGGTGAAGGGGAGGGGGCGGGGGGTGAAGGGCAGGGGGCAGGAGTAGGGGGTGGGGAGTGAAGGGCAGGGGGCAGGAGTAGGGGGTGGGGGGTGAAGGGTGGGGTGTGGGGTGAAGGGTGGGGTGTGGGGTGAAGGGCGGTGGTGTGGGGAGAAGGGCGGGGGTGGGGGTGAAGGGCGGGTGTGGGGGGTGAAGGGCGAGGGTGGGGGGTGAAGGGCCGGGGTGGGGGGTGAAGGGCGAGGGTGGGGGGTGAAGGGCGAGGGTGGGGGGTGAAGGGCGAGGGTGGGGGGTGAAGGGCGAGGGTGGGGGTGAAGGGTGGGGGTGGGGGGGGTGAAGGGCAGGGGTAGGGGTGGGGGGTGAAGGGCAGGGGTAGGGGGTGGGGGGTGAAGGGCAGGGGTAGGGGGTGGGGGGTGGGGGGTGAAGGGCAGGGGTAGGGAGTGGGGGGTGAAGGGCAGGGGTAGGGGGTGGGGGGTGAAGGGCAGGGGGCAGGAGTAGGGGGTGGGGGGTGAAGGGGGGGCGAAGGGCAGGGGGCAGGAGTAGGGGGTGCAGGGTGAAGGGGAGGGTGTGGGGGTGAAGGGCAGGGGGCAGGAGTAGGGGGTGGGGGGTGAAGGGCAGGGGGCAGGAGTAGGGGGTGCGGGGTGAAGGGGAGGGGGCGGGGGGCGAAGGGCAGGGGGCAGGAGTAGGGGGTGGGGTTGAAGGGCAGGGGGCAGGAGTAAGTGGTGGGGAGTGAAGGGCAGTGGGCAGGAGTAGGGGGTGGGGGGTGAAGGGTGGGGTGTGGGGTGAAGGGCGGTGGTGTGGGGAGAAGGGCGGGGGTGGGGGGTGAAGGGTGGGTGTGGGGGGTGAAGGGCGAGGGTGGGGGTGAAGGGCGGGGGTTGGGGGTGAAGGGCGAGGGTGGGGGGTGAAGGGCGAGGGTGGGGGGTGAAGGGCGAGGGTGGGGGGTGAAGGGCGAGGGTGGGGGTGAAAGGTGGGGGTGGGGGGTGAAGGGCAGGGGTAGGGGGTGGGGGTGAAGGGGAGGGGTAGGGGGTGGGGGGTGAAGGGCAGGGGTAGGGGTGGGAGGTGAATGGCAGGGGTAGGGGTGGGAGGTGAAGGGCAGGGGTAGGGGGTGGGGGGTGAAGGGCAGGGGTAGGTAGTGGGGGGTGAAGGGCAGGGGTAGGGGTGGGGGGTGAAGGGCAGTGGTAGGGGGTGGGGGGTGAAGGGCAGGGGTAGGGGAGGGGGGTGAAGGGCAGGGGGTAGGGGGTGAAGGGCAGGGGTGGGGTTGGGGGGTAGGGGGTGAAGGGCAGGTGTGGGGGGTGAAGGGCAGGGGTGGGGGGTGACGGGCAGGGGTGGGGGGGTGAAGGGTGGGGGTGGGGGGTGAAGGGCAGGGGTAGGGTGTGGGGTGTGAAGGGCAGGGGTAGGGGGTGGGGTGTGAAGGGCAGGGGTAGGGGGCAGGGGATGAAGGGCAGTGGTAGGGGGCGGGGGTGAAGGGCAGAGGTAGGGGGCAGGGGGTGAAGGGCAGGGGTAGGGGCGGGGGTGAAGGGCAGGGGTAGGGGGGTGAAGGGCAGTGGTTGAAGGGCAGGGGTAGGGCAGTGAAGGGCAGGGGTAGGGAGGTGAAGGGCAGGGGTAGGGGTGGGGGGTGAAGGGCAGGGGTAGGGGTGGGGGGTGAAGGGGAGGGGTAGGGGTGGGGGGTGAAGGGCAGGGGTGGGGGTGAAGGGCAGGGGTAGGGGTCGGGCGGTGAAGGGCAGGGGTCGGAGGGGTGAAGGGTAGGGGTGGGGGGGTGAAGGGCTGGGGTCGGGGGGTGAAGGACAAGGGTCGGGGGGTGAAGTGCAGGGGTCAGGGGTGAAAGGCAGGGGTCGGGGGGTGAAGGGCAGGGGTCGAGGGGTGAAGGGCAGGGGTCGGGGATGTGAAGGGCAGGATTGGGGGGTGAAGGGCAGGGTAGGGGGTGAAGGGCAGGGGTAGGGGGTGGGGGGTGAAGGGCAGGGGTAGGGGGTTGGGGGTGAAGGGCAGGGGGGTAGGGGGTGGAGGGTGAAGGGCAGGGGTAGGGGGTGGGGGGTGAAGGGCAGGGTGTAAAGGGAGAAAGGGGGTGACCTGGTATTAAAGGGGTTGCACCCCATATGGCCATCCCCTGACCTCAACAGAGAGACAAGAGGTTAACTGGACTGCGGTCCAGGGATGAGGTTTGCACCTTGTTGTACCTTGAAAATGTATTTTCCCCTGTTCCCATGTTTCATTATAAGCATGTGTTTTAATGTTTTAAAGTGCATTTCTGTATCTGCAGTTCTGAAGATCGCAGAGTTCATATTTGGTCAATATGTGGAGTCACTGTAGGCATTAAAAACTGGCAAAGGTCGACCCCCTGAGCCCACCCGAATGGAATTTATTAATATGTGTAGATATTAAAGTGTATATGTATTTTATTTTGGGATCTGTTCTGAAAATGCAGACGCCATTTGCTAGGCTAATGGGTCATGAAGGCCAGACGGCTGGGTGGCCTAAGAACGGTGATGAAAAAGCTAACTGCCTTGATTGTTTACCCAATGTCTAGGGATTAAGTATTACTCAATCAACAAACTCTGTTACCTGAGGGCATGGGTTAGTCTGTTAGTCTGTGTCTCCACGTTAGATAATTGTTCACCAATAGGCTGTGTTCAATGTTAAGAATAGGGTTACACAGGTATATAAACTGTGTCAACCCTACAGTTTTTAGTTGTGCTGGAGTTATGCTTCTGATACCATCTTGAATGTCACTGGACTGCTGGAGAATTGCTATTGGATACTTCTCCATCCCCCAACCCTAAGTAAGTGTTATCTTCTTGTCTGTTAATTGTACTATATTGCTGTGTTCACCTTATTTAAGGAATAAATTATATTTTATTATATCTAAGCCTCGTTTAGTTCAACCCAGATATTTGGTGTTCATTATATCTTGTCATAAGCTACCGTGACAAGCTCTATAATTAACTGGTGGCAGCGGAGGGATTGAACTGGACCTGTGTTACAGTATACTGCGGGATACTGTAACATAGTAGGAACTTGATGGTAATTGCAAGTTCCTGGGACTAAAGATATTGAACACACAGTAGTGCAACAGTTAACACAAGTTGTAACACCACCTCACTGCTGTGACTGAAGCATGAGCGAGGCTGAAGGCTCATCCAACATGTGGACCCGAGCTCAGCTGAAGGACAAGTGCTGTGAATATGGACTGCCCTATGAGAACCAGGAGGTCGCAGACATGGTTGACGCAATCGGTGACTATGAAGCCAGGCTTACAGAGCCTCAGGATACGGCTCAGCTTGCCCTTTTACAGCCTCCCGGAGATCAGGGAAGGAACCCAGTGCCGGGGTGGCGGAATTTCGGGGAGGGAACGAGTGCACCTCCCGGGAGCAGTGAAACAGGAGGGGTACTGGTTGCTGCGGCTACCAGTCCATTCACCCCTGAAATGTTGGCATTGATTACTGCGTGGGGAGACAGAGGGACACCGGAGGAGCGGCTGCAGTTTATCACTATGGCAGTGAACAGACCCGCTTATTGCCCCCCTGTCCAACCCAACACAGATGAACTCATGCTGGACCAGCACAGTCTCACCAAGTTCGTGGAAGGCACTGACCAGATTGACAGTATCTTAAAGAACTTTGAAACACAGTGCTGGCGGTACAAAGTGCTTCCCCAGCATAGGGTTGCACGTTTGGACCCCTTACTGTCCGGCTTGGCTAAGCAGACAATGATGGCACTTCCAGATGAGTATGCTGATGACTATGACCACCTGAAAGAACTGTTATTGTTTCAGTACGGTTTTACCCCTGAAGCCTACCGGGGTAAATTCCGGCAGGAAGAGAGGCAGCCCCAGGAGTCCTATGTTACCTACGTGACCCGCATGGCTTTATACGGGATACGCTGGGTGGAGGGCTATGAGGCATGGACTTACCAACGCCAGCTGGACCTCATCTTTCAGGAGCAGCTCATGGAGCAGTGCCCGCCGGCGGTGAGGGCTTGGTTGTACGACAAGAAGCCCAAGACTTACCAGGAGGCGGCGAGGCTTGCAGATGACTATGTGGCCAGCCGAGCCCTGATGACCGCCAAAACAGTAGCCAAGGCGGCGGCGGCACCGGCCAGAAGGTCTGCCAATACCCCCCAATGGACTCAGAGGCCGCCTGCAGGCAGCAGTCCACCGAAGGCGGGGGAGCTCTGGCACGAGCGCCGGTGCTACAACTGCAACTGCCCTGGTCACATCAGACCAGATTGCCCGGAACCCCTGCGTTCCAGCGGACCCTATCGGGGCAACGCACCCCAGCTGCGAAGCCGGTATCCCACGTGTGGGTAGCTTCCACCAAAGACACCGGACCGGTCATGGAACCAACTCCCAGCGAGGCGTCCCATGCAGCACCTGTCCCGGTTTCATTGGTGCCTACAGCCAGGAGCAGAGGACATCTCAGCGCGGACCTGCAGCAGACGGACGGCCGGAGCAGACATCTCACCCCGGTCACAGTCGGTGACCGGCAAGCAGTCGGCTTGCTGGATTCAGGAGCTGCAGTGACCCTGGTCCGACCTGATATGGTCCGGCCAGAGGAATTGATCCCATGTTATGGATTACAAGTAGCTTAGGACATATAAAGCATAATTAATACAGGTCACAGGTACATATATAGTATATAGTATGGCTTGGTACAGCTTAGAGCATATTGTCAAAATCATAGCTTACTTTTGTCTTAGAAATAATAGGTTGTTTTGCTAAGAAATGGACAGGATATTTGTACATAGGTACATACAAATAAAAGGGGAAGTAACTCGGGGTAAACAGGCCGTGGTTGCGCTGTGGTCAAACTGTAGATGCTGAAACACATCATACGTCAGTAAACTGTAAATGCTGATAAACATCATACGTCAGTAGCCGCAGATTATGGTCACATAGCACGTACGCAGTAACAATAAGACGCTATATAAGCCTGCGTGCCCCCATATTGATTAGAACCGAAGTGTGGAACCACACAGATGAGACTTACTGAGACTGGCTGACCTATCATAATATCTTTGTGTTTGTGAGTATGACAAGCATATTAGCTAAATAATCTCTGAATAGTTAGAAATGGATTGTTAGCTTACAGGTAGCTTGTTGTGATATTTCTGATTATTGTTGTGATACAATAAACGACAAACCTTATCTTATACAAACTCTGAGTGACCTTTCTTTATAATAATCTCACAATACCCTCGTTAGAGAGTGTGAACCGAGAATCTACAAGTACAACATCGTGATTTGTGTTCTTTGCTTAGGGCAGGATATAACTTATCACGAGGCATTACTTGGGAGAAGAAGGTTGGCAGCGAGCCCAGATTATGGCGCCCATACGTTGTTAATTACTCATGAGTTGTATAAATAAGTCATAAATCTTATGTTACCCATTTAATCTTGAAAGTACACGTGTATGCTATTTCCTCTTTATAATAGAGAAGGTACAATTTTCATTATATATATATATAATCGTATATCATGGCTGTTATGGATTTTGCATGAGCTGCAGATCTGAATGTTTTAATGAGAAGTCAGTATCATAGAGATCTGATTGATGGTGAAACTCTGGCATTTGAAATTCAATTTGGCCCGTGGGGTCCTGGTGCTAGATACTCCTATCTAACAATAGACACCACAGCTGATCCAATCACATATCAATACATACAACAGGCATATAATCCGTTGACACATACGATCATCAATTTGACATATAATGCAGCGACTGTCATTTTGGGGCAACAGCCTGTGATTGCTACAGGTGTGGACAGCCATGGTCCTATTCATTCTGGTGCGAAATATGGGGAGAATCGCACACACTTATTTACACCAGTTACATTACCTGAGTTAACACAAGCTACACGGGATGTTCTGACAGAACGTGCTAATGCTGTTGCAGAAATCACACTGCTAAGAGAAATTATTAATGTCTTCTTAGCAATAAGAGGAGCTCAAGCGTTAATTGATGTGCCAGCTCGGGTACAAGTCTGTATCCCTATGGCCAATATTAAGGCAACAATTAGTCAATTACCTACTAATCCAAAAGACATTGCATTGTGGCTTAATGAAAGAACGCACTCATTAGATGGAGTGTATCCCACACCAACCCCACCACAAAAACTTGCTTTAGTAAATTCTTTGCTTCCGGCGGGCTTGTCAATCACATTAGCTGAAGCACGAGACTGGGATTCAGTCATCAGCAATGTGTATGAGAAAACCCACGGGAAGGTTACTATTTCATCATTGGCAGATACGCTAGGACAGGTTAATAAAACTAGTGGAATTGTAGCAGCTTACATTTTAGGGCTACGTTTTACACAAGGCAACCATGAGATTGTTTGGGGTTGTCTTAAGGCATTGATTAAGGGCCAGGGTCTGCTGTTAGACCTTGAAAGACAAATACAAGGTTTACCAGTAGAACAAAAACCGGTAATGGTTCCTGAAATTTTGAAAAATACCTATACTCTCGTTGGCAGAAGTTTAACCGGGGAGGTCACGGGTTCGCCTAAATCGCAAACCAGTGACAGGAAGCCTGAGCGACCAAACACAGACAAGGGGAGAAATTTTCCTGTCCAAAACAGGAAGTGGAGACCTCCATTCAATCAATATCAAACTCCAGTTTACCCTAGAGACGAACAGTGGGACAGAAAAGGTAATTTTCAAAGAGAATGGAAGTCAGACAATAGGAGTTTTCAAACTCAAACACAGAGACAAGTCACTCCTACACCACAAACTACACGTTTTGAACAGCAAGCTCATAATGAGGGTGCAGTGTCTAGATATAATCTGAGAGATTACACTAGGACTCCCGACAGGTACGGTCAGAACAAAACTAGCGAAATTAGATTTCGTGACAAACGCACAGGTTTTGCTACACAGACCTCTGGACTGACTAACAGTCAACGTGAGGTTAAAAAACAGGCAGCTACTCCGGCAACCACAAGAAAATCTGTTGGGAAGATTACACAATTGCCAGCAGATCTTTTTGAGGAATGAGTAATTTAACATTAATTGTTGAATACAAGGGACGACAATATAACAGCTTTTTAGACACACAAGCAGACATATCCCATGTAAGAACTGATATTTTAATTGATGAGGATTATGTACACGACATCACGATACAGACGATTGAAGGCCATGGCACTTATCCTTCATATTATTTAGAAGTAAAAATCAATGGTAGAAAGGTTTTTATTGAATTAGTTGAACATAATAAATTAGATTGTGATTTTCTAATAGCTTTTAAGGATGTCGCTTCCTTCATCCAAATAAAAGAGGAAGTGGCAATAAAACCACAAACGGAATTGACTGTGAAATTTGACTTAAAAGAAATAATCACAGATCAAGTTAATCACAGTGCTTTTACTGACAAAGCAAAATTATATAATTGGTTAATAACACACCAGTATATTTTTCAACAATGGGAAAATCAAGTGGGTTTAAGGAAAGGTATTGTACATGACATTAATACATGTTCTACACTTCCAAAGAAACAGGCCCAATACAAAATTAATCATGCCGCCTCACCAAGCATAAAAATTGTAAATCAATGATTTGCATAAACAAGGGGTACTGGTTGAACAGTATAGTCAGATGAATACAGCCGTATATCCAGTGCCTAAAAAAGACGGTTCATGGCGAATGGTGTTAGATTATAGAGAAGTTAACAAAGTGACACCTTCAGTGACAGCACAGAACACATATTCACCTTCAATCTTAAACGGATTACAGCGTAAACGCTTTAAAACTACATGTGACCTGAGCAATGGCTACTGGTTGCATCAAATCACGCCAGAGAGTTATTGGCTGACGGCATTTACCTGGAAAGGTAAACAATTAATTTTTACACGTTTACCACAAGGTTTTGTAAATAGTCCAGCTTTGTTCACAGCAGATGTAGTCTCACTATTGTCTAAATTTGACAATATAGAAACTTACGTTGATGACGTGTTTTTATCACATGACACAGAAGAAGAGCATTTTAAAGTTCTGACAGAAGTATTGCTTACATTGACAGAGGCAGGTTACCTTGTTTCCCTAAAAAAATCACAGCTTGCAAGAGAAACTGACATTTTTAGGCTTTGAAATAGCTGAAAATGGTAGAGGCCTCTCTACTAATTACAGAGAGAAAGTTTCCAACATCAGTGTTCCTAAAACACTGAAACAGTTAAGAAGCATTATTGGGTTACTGAATTTTTCAATGACGTTTATCCCAGATTTTAATGTACTGATTGAACCATTGCATCACGCAATATCACGCGAGATTAAGTCAGAGCAGACTAGGCCGAAAACACCTTTTAAATGGTTAACAGTTGAGGATGAGGCATTGCGAAAGTTATTAGCAGCAGTTAATGATGCTTCCTACTTAGCGCAGCGCGACCCAACAAAACCATTGTCAGCATATGTAAACATTTCACCGCTAGCTGCATACATTAGAATTTACAATGCTGTGGAAACTGTACCAATTAGGTGAAAGAATAGGGATGCTCCAACCCGCAGCAACTCCATCCAATAACATGAATAATGCTAATGTTGACCCTGGAGAAACCAGTGGGAGTGGGTAGGTACTTAAAGACTTTACACTTTTATCTTATGTATTCACAAATACAGAGAAGAGATATTTGCCGCTTGAGAAATTGTTATCAGCGGTTACACTTACAGTGCTGAAATCACGAGATTTGGCACAGGGACAGGATATCTATATATACACTTCAGTAGCTTCACTAGCAACATTGCAGAAACAGACCATTCCGGACAGGAAGGCGTTAAGAAGCCGCTGGTTAAAGTGGTACACAATTATAGAGGATCCACAAATACATTTTGTGCATGACAAAACATTAACAACATTAGACGATTTCCCATCTCCCTTTGAAGGAGTGACATGGGAAACACAAAAACACCCGAACGACTTTTACACATGCATTTTCTACACAGATGGTTCAGCTGTAGACTCCAGCAAAGAAGGAGTAAATAAATCTGCAGGTTCAGGAATTGCTAAATATGACGCAGATATGAATCTGGCAATTACCTATAGGAGATCACTCTGCACAGTTTGCAGAGATTCATGCATTAGCTTTTGCTATGAAAGAAGCACTTACAGTTAAAGGACATGTACTTATAGTTACAGCTTCCGCATACTTAGCACGTTCAGCACTGCAGGACCTACCAATATGGAAATCAAATGGATTTTTGAATGCCAAAAGGAAACCACTCACGCATATAGCTAAGTGGAAGGCCATTGCAGCCTATTTTGAACAAAAGCCTGATATTGAAATTGTACATGAACCAGAGCATAGAACGCTTAGTTCGTCGGTTCATACTATGGGTAACCAGTTTGCAGATAGTCTCGCGCAAACTGTAAATCAAAAATTTGCCGTTAACAAAGTGTTAACAAGGGCACAGTCAAAGTCAGCCAGTCTTGATGCAGAGTTGTATGCTTATCTGGATACTGCCAGGCCTAATCCACCACTTATTACCCAAGAAATACTCATTTAAACAGGTCAACAATAATTGCATGGTTGTAATTGATACTCATGAATTCATTGTTCCCCCTGTAGCAAGCAGGATGCAGATCGCTACGCAAGCACACGACAGTGTGGGACACCCTCACCTAGGGAGAGAATTTTTTTTGTTGACACTGAAACACAAATATTGGTGGCCGAATATGAGAAATACGGTTAAGTCAGTCTTAAGAAACTGTAAACCATGTCGGTTGGTAAACAGTCCTAATCATCAGACACCACCATTTATTATTAATGCAATACCGAGCAAGCCGTTTGATTTAATATATTTAGATCATATTGGACCATTACCTACATCACATTCCTACAAACATGTTTTGGTTTGTGTTGATGCTTGTACAAGGTTTACGTGGTTATACCCCGTTCGTAGTACGACAGCTAGCTCTACGATTAATTATCTCAACTCCTTAGTAAGCGTGGCTAAGCCCAAGGCCTTTCATTCCGATGGTGGACCTGCTTTCACAGCAGCAGAAACCAAGGAATGGGCCGCAATATTAGGTATTGAGTGGGTGTACAGCTCACCGTCCCATCCGGAGTCGTCTGGAATGGTTGAACGTAGGAATTACGAGGTGAAATTACTTTTAACCAAAATGCTATCTAATCGTCCTACACAGTGGTACCCACTTTTGGTCATGGTCCAAATTGGCCTAAATAATATTCCTAACACAACAACTGGTAAAACACCACATGAATTGTTATATGGTACTCCTATGAATACACAGTTTAATAATAATTCTATTTCTGTCCCAGGGAGACTTGAACAAATATTAATTCTACAAGAATTGAGGGATTCTTTTTCCCATACAGCCCACACACCATGTAATCCTAAAGCTTGGATGCCGGAGATTGGACATTCGGTCCAGGAGAGGGTTGCTAAGGTAAAGCCATTGCGGCCTAAGTGGAAGAAACCAACCACGATACTGAAAAAGATAAACGAGCGTACCTTTGTTATCCAAGATACTAAAGGCAAAGAAAGAACTGTGAGTATCGATAATCTTAAGCCCACAGCTCATTGCAGTAAAAATACTGTAAAAGATGGAGGAGACACCATATTTGCGACAGACTTCGATGGAGCTGCTATCTCTCGAAGCACAGACTGCACGACCACAGGATGTGGAAACTAATCACGCAGGTGAGGTCCAACAAGCTGAGGCTGACTTCCCTGACAGTGACCAAAGACATACATATGTGTTACCTGCCATACCGGATCAACGCAATATTTTCCGGAAGGCCTATCAAACATTGGCTAAGGTAATCACAAAGAAAAGACTGTTTAAGACTATTTTGTGTCTCTCAATCTGTTTTGCTTTTCTAGCAATATCCGCCAGCGTTATTTTCAGGTTACAATGGCATTTTATGACTCAACAAGAAGGCGAGATCATCAATTGGCAACGTACAGCAACACACGGTATTACCACACCAGACTCCAGAATCGTGAAACGAGGACTTCACTACGATTTGAAACCGGTGGAGGTACAGTCGGTGGGTATACCTCAAGGTGTGTATTGGAAGCCGTTTCCTAAACCTATCATCCAGAAACGAAAGACTTTGTGGATTTCACAGGTTGTGCTGTTTGATTCAACTGTGCTAGCTAAACAAGCTGGTATAACTACGCCAGAAGGAAGGAAGCTGGTGACACAACATCTGAATGCACAGATGCAACAGCTGCAATCTACAAGCCTGAAATATGATTTACCCCTTCATGACCATTGGAAGCAGCAAAGCTACCGTGAACAACGTTGTTATGCTGAATTTGCACATTGCTATTTCATTGACTTTCAAGGAACACGTAAATGGCCAACGAAGGAGCTGAAAGCTGATCATTGCCCTCGGCCTGGTGTGACCATGGACAATATAAGGTATAAGCAATACCCTATTTTTTATCTGAATACAGGACAGAATACTCAGAAAGGATTTATTCCCAATGGACAGACTGATCCAAGAGTGGCATTCTGGGAAGGTGCTGAAGAAGAAGAGTACAGACTACCTGGAGGGGTAAGAGCCTATATTCTGCTGTTTTTTGCTCTGACAGTATTTACTCAGAATGGTGGGATCCATCAACAACCGCTGATGAACTGTTACTCAAACTTCAAGCTGTGATGGAAGATGCTAAAACTGGACAGTTACAGACAGCAGCACTTCCGAAAGAATGGAATATAAAAGGTGATGGTATGTTGTTTCGTGAACCTACAGCATGGGACACCTGCACTCAACCACGCTTTGCTACATTTACCAATACTACATACTACAGCCATTCATGTAAAGGTTTCAAGAATGCGTGTGGTATCACATTGGAGAAATTGATCAATGAAGGAATCTGTGATAAGGACAATACAGTATTCAAATACGGGTGTAAACCCTGTTCTTTTTATTACAATCTCACGCAAGGCTATTTTAACTGGCAACCGAAAATGATTGATCAAGGATTTTTAAATTTTTCTGGGTTACGAGGTTTTTGGTGTGTGGAGCGAATAATCATTATGAAACCTAATTATACAGTCTACTCCCTGTTCCAGAAATGTCTCAATGATAGTTTACATATTAATGTAGACACGGTAATCAGGGCAATGAGCGATTTGATGAATGTACAAATAGCTCCAGATGATAAACCCTGTGACTATGACACATGCACCACACATAATATTGTTAACATGCCCTACTCAGAGGCAATGTGGGGTACAAATGCAACAATTAATACCATAGTGTATTATGAAAATGACACATATGTCATGAATGAATGTAAGGTTTCAAGTAAATCATCTACAAGGAAATTGCTTACTAACGATGATGTTCTTATAACCACAGGACACCTGCTGAGTGATTCTGTTTCTGTTATAAGCCAAATCTCTGACTCAAATGATGAAGAATTAAGGAGAGGTATTTTGGTGTTAAGGGATCACCTGATAAAATTTGCTTCTTACACAATTTCAGACATTACAGTGTTATCTGAAGAAATTAAAGCTTTGGTTATTCTTAATCACATCACTTCTATCTGGTTAACATTGCAAAGTCAAAAGGTTGACATATCACTTTTAAATCTCACATGGATCACACAGAATCTTAATTTGAGTCCGAAAGAATCTGAGATCCTGGCATATGTTTCACAAACCACAGTTTATGACATACGAGAAAGAAACCACAGACGGGTTCATAACCCTGATGACTCTTTAAGGGAAGTTTTTCTATACTACGAATTATTTATTCCAGGAGATGTTTATACAACAAATTGGGAACTGCTTAATTTTGGACACTTAACACACACAGGTTCTTATTTCGCAAGGGTGCAGGTTGCTCAACCATTTCAATACATGTCTGTGAAATGTGATCGTGAATTTTTCATCAGCACTGTACGATGTGTTGATAGAGGTTATTTAGTATGTGATGACATTATACAGCACATGCCTTGCAATGATCAAATGCAAGGTAGCAACTGCCCAATAACTGCGACACCAATTCAAACTCCTTTTACATGAATTCATAGTTTAGATAATGGGAGTTACATAGTATTGTCTACAGAAGAGGATTGCGATATACCACCTTTTCAGGCATCACTTGTCACAGTTAATAGGAGTATACAGTGTTATGGTACTGAAAACTTTTTGGCCAATGACAGGTAATTTTTTGTCAAAAATAGGCACCAGCCTACAAACCACTGGTAAATGTATTTTTAGTGGACTAGGAAATGCGTTTGGAATCCTAGGGTATTTAAAACCACTATTGTTTTTTACTTTAGGAATAATAATCCTTGTTATTTTACTTTGTGTTTTCCCTGTCTACCTTAAATGGAGAGTTCCTTGCTAGGAGTATGGCCACCCCTCTTTTCTTTTCGTCCTTTGCCGAAGCTGTGTATATCTGGGGGTAGAATTTGTCCCAATACATGGGGGTGGAGCTAGCAGTGAAGTGCGTTTCTTGTAGGAATATTAAGTCCCCTGATAGTCTTTTATATTCTGTCATGGCTAGCTTCCTTTTTACCACATTATTCAGTCCCTTGGGGTTATGCGATATTAGTGTTAGTGTCATTTGTATTTACCTGGGTGTGAGGTCTTCTCCTCTAGTGGATTCGTTTTCTGGTTTCCCTTGAGGGTCGGCCTGGAGGGTATCCCCGCACCTCGTACAGTAATGAAAACATTCAAACATGTAAACATCAAAAATAAAACAACATATATAGGATAATCCAGGTGACTAACATAGCCTGGATTTGTGTGTTCACTGGACGTGAACGATCTTTCTCTGCGATTGTGCAGTAGCGCTAATCCCACACCCATAACCTTGGGTGTGTACGGACCGTACTGCGGCCCCAGGCGGCGGGCCCGCTCAACAAATCAACTTTTTTTTTTTTTTTTAACATTTCTATCCCTTTTTGTTTATTTTATTTAATATAGTAGACCTTCCTTGCCAAATGTGTAACTCTAGACCATTGTGACCAGCTTTATATAGAACAAGTATGATTCAACAGCCAGAATCATACATTGACCCTATCTTGTCTACAACCGCCCCCCCATACATTTTTTTTCCCATTGATTTATTTTTGCTTAGGTACATGTATTCTGCGTACTGTCACCAGTACTTCTACCTTACGGATTACCCGCTCAACCATGGGGGGGGGGGGGAATGATGCTGGCCCCTTGTTATTCCTTATCTGGATCTATATAACACATCTCAGTCTATCATTTAGGCATAGTTCCTTATATCGGGATTTACGGGTCTTCTCCACTTTAGCAGGTTTTGCATAGACCTAAGATTTAAGATTTCTGGGGTTCCTTTGGATTTCTTCTATGTGGAGTGGCTCCTCTGCCCACTTCTTTCCATACGGGTCTGACGGGAGGCGGTCTGTGTTCTTCGCTGGACATGGAGTCTGGTGGTTGCAATCCCAGTCTTTCTAGGAAGTCCACTCCCTCCTCTGGATCCCTCATGTAGGCTTGCGTTCCATTCCTGGTGGCGATAAGGCGGAAAGGGAACCCCCACTTGTATCGAATTTCGTTGTCTCAGGACTTTTGTGATATGTCTCAGGGCCATCCTCTTCAACAGCGTTGATGGGGCTAGGTCGTTGTACACGTCTATCGTCACATCTCCCCATTTCAGCCCTCCTTTTTCCCGTGCCATGTTAAAAATCGCTTCTTTAGTTTTAAAGTAGTGCATCCTTACCGCTAGATCTCGAGCTCTATCTCCGGCTTGTGGTCGTGGTCTGACCGCTCTATGCACCCTGTCCAGCATCAGTAATGCTGGGGGCGTTTCCGGGAGAAGGGTCTGTAGCCATTCAGTTGTTGCTCTCTCCAGATATGTGACCGTCTCTGGAATGTTTTTGAACCTAAGGTTGTTTCTTCTTGCCCTGTTTTCTTGATCCTCCTGTTTTTCCTCCACCGCAGCCATTCTGGCTCTTAGGGCCAGGATCTCCGTATCCATAGTGGTCTGATTGTTAATGGTTTCATCCACTTTATGTTCCAGCGAGTCCGTGCGTTCTCCTATAGAGCTGACCTCTGTTCTGAGGTCTTTGAGAGCGCTTTGGAGCTCTTGTTGGAGTAAGGTTTTTAGGCTTGTATATATTTTATTTATTTATAAAAATATTTTATCAGGAAGTAATACATTGAGAGTTACCTCTCATTTTCAAGTATGTCCTGGGCACAGAGTAAAACAAATAATACATGGTTACAAGTACAGTTACATAAATGAGCCGGGTATCTTATACTATATTAGTGAAAGCACTGTATGTTTGCCTGCCTGCATGCATGCCTGCCTGCTGGATGTCCGGTGTCCCTAGCGGCAATCTCATTGGTCCCTTGGCCCGCCCGCCCCCGCACACCTCTCATTGGCCTCACACACTCACACCACCCCCTTGGCCCGCCCCCCACACCTCTCATTGGCCTGAGGCGGAGTGACGGGCCAAAGGTCCAAAAAAATAAATAAAACACACACACACACACACACACACACACACACACACACCTCTCTCCCCGCTCCAAATCACCTCTCTCCCCGCTCCAAATCACCTCTCTCCCCGCTCCAAATCACCTCTCTCCCCGCTCCAAATCACCTCTCTCCCCGCTCCAAATCACCTCTCTCCCCGCTCCAAATCACCTCTCTCCCCTCCCCAGCGGCATCACCTCTCTCCCCGCTCCAAATCACCTCTCCCCGCTCCAAATCACCTCTCCCCGCTCCAAATCACCTCTCCCCGCTCCAAATCACCTCTTCCCCCTCCCCAGCGGCATCACCTCTTCCCCCTCCCCAGCGGCATCACCTCTTCCCCCTCCCCAGCGGCATCACCTCTTCCCCCTCCCCGCTCCAAATCACCTTTCCCCCTCCCCAGCGGCATCACCTCTCCCCCCTCACCGCTCCAAATCACCTCTCCCCGCTCCAAATCACCTCTCCCCGCTCCAAATCACCTCTCCCCGCTCCAAATCACCTCGCTTCCCGCAGCTGCCACGCGGCGCGTAAGATGGCGGACCCCCTTCCTCCCTCGCGGCGCCGAGTCAGACGGTGGCGGCGCCCGGAAGTACAGGTAGGTGTCGCTCCCCACCTCCGGCGCCAAACGGAACTGAGAAAGGGCGCATCAACTGAGGTGTGTGTGTGTGTGTGTATGTGTGTGTGTATGTGTATGTGTGTGTGTGTGTGTGTGTGTGTGTGTGTGTGTGTGTGTGTGTGTGTGTGTGTCACTGTCCACTGCCCCCCCTCCTGTCCACTGCCCCCCCCTCCTGTCCACTGCCCCCCCCTCCTGTCCACTGCCCCCCCCTCCTATCCACTGCCCCCCCCTCCTATCCACTGCCCCCCCCTCCTATCCACTGCCCCCCCCTCCTGTCCACTGCCCCCCCCTCCTGTCCACTGCCCCCCCCTCCTGTCCACTGCCCCCCCTCCTGTCCACTGCCCCCCCCTCCTGTCCACTGCCCCCCCCTCCTGTCCACTGCGTCCCCCCTCCTGTCCACTGCGTCCCCCCTCATGCAGGGGGAGGAATCCATGCCTTTGAGGCGCCCCCCCCCTCCCTTTGACGCCCCCCCCCCCTCCCTTTGACGCCCCCCCCCCCCTCCCTTTGACGCCCCCCCCCCTCCCTTTGACGCCCCCCCCTCCCTTTGACGCCCCCCCCCTCCCTTTGACGCCCCCCCCCCTCCCTTTGACGCCCCCCCCCTCCCTTTGACGCCCCCCCCTCCCTTTGACGCCCCCCCCCTCCCTTTGACGCCCCCCCCTCCCTTTGACGCCCCCCCCCTCCCTTTGACGCCCCCCCCCTCCCTTTGACGCCCCCCCCCCTCCCTTTGACGCCCCCCCCCTCCCTTTGACGCCCCCCCCCTCCCTTTGACGCCCCCCCCTGCCTTTGACGCCCCCCCCTGCCTTTGACGCCCCCCCTGCCTTTGACGCCCCGCGCGCACACACTGACTGACTGCCGCACGCACGCACACACTGACTGACGCGCACACAAAGCCTGACTGACGCACGCACACACTGACTGAGGCACACACTGACTGTGTGTGCGTCAGTCAGTCTGTGTGTGTTTGTGTTTCTGCCTCAGACTCACTGACGCGCGAGCAAACACACAGTGACTGACGCACACACGCTACATGAAGCTGTAAAGGAGGGAGGGAGGGGGGGGACTGGATTGATGTGAATGGGGGACAAACAGAGAGAGGGGGGAGGAGAGAGAGGAACGGGAACATTACATCCCGGGCAACGCCGGGTCTCTCAGCTAGTACATTATATACAAGACATTGCGTGCACAGTTAAAGAAAATATATATTATGGGCGTATGAAACAATTACAGACCAGATTAAAATGTGAGACAGCCTTAGATTTGAAAGAACTTAAACTGGTGGTGGATGTGAGAGTTTCTGGTAGGTTGTTCCAGTTTTGGGGTGCACGGAAGGAGAAGGAGGAACGTCCGGATACTTTGTTGAGCCTTGGGACCATGAACAGTCTTTTGGAGTCTGATCTCAGGTGATAAGTGCTGCAAGTGGAAGGGGTGAGGAGCTTGTTCAGGTAGCTGGGTAGCTTGCCCATGAAGAATTTGAAGGCAAGACAGGAAAGGTGAACTTTGCGCCTAGACTCTAGTGTTGACCAATCTAGTTCTTTGAGCATTTCGCAGTGATGTGTGTTGTAGTTGCATTGGATTACAAAACGACAAATTGAATTGTAGAGGGTGTCAAGTTTGCTAAGGTGGGTTTGAGGTGCCGAGCCATATACTATGTCTCCATAGTCAATAATTGGCATTAGCATCTGCTGTGCGATACGCTTTCTGACCAGGAGACTTAGGGAGGATTTGTTCCTGTAAAGTACCCCTAGTTTGGCATAGGTCTTGGTTGTCAGGGTATCAATGTGCATCCCGAATGTTAAGTGGGAGTCAAACCATAAGCCCAGGTATTTAAAACTAGTGACAGGGGTTAGGGTGGTGTTAGCGTTGGTTCTAATCAGGAGCTCAGTCACTGGAAGCTTTACAAATTTAGTCTTGGTCCAAAATACCATTGTTACAGTCTTGTCAGTGTTTAAAAACAGTTTGTTTTGGGAAATCCAGTTTTCGAGTCTCAAAAAGTCAGACTGAGGTATGTGTTGAAGGTCAGAGAGGCTATGGCTGTGTGCATATAGGGTTGTGTCATCTGCATACATGTGTATTGAGGCTTCCTTACAAGCTGTGGGAAGATCATTAATGAACACTGAGAAGAGTAGGGGCCCCAGAACAGAGCCTTGCGGGACACCACAGGTGATATCCAGGGGGTTGGAGTTAGAGCCTGAGATGGACACATGTTGGGATCTTCCTGATAGGTAGGACTGAAACCAGTTTAAAGCATGCTTCCCTATTCCAGAGCTCTGGAGTTTGTTAAGCAGGATAGCATGATCAACGGTGTCAAAAGCCTTTGCAAAATCTAGGAATACTTCACCAGTGAGTTGTCCCCGTTCCATTCCACACTGGATTTCATTGCAAACTTTTAGCAGGGTAGTTACGGTGGAGTGTTTGGGACGAAAGCCAGATTGGAATTGGCTAGGGAAATTTGTCTCGCTTAATTGGGAGTGGACACATTTTTCCATGACTTTGGATAGAATTGGGAGAAGTGAGATTGGCCTGTAGTTTGAGACAGTGTTTTTGTCCCCACTTTTGAAGATTGGGACAACTCTGGCAGTTTTCCAGGTCTTAGGGATATGGCCTCCAGACAGGATAGAGTTGACTATGGACGCAATTGGTTTGGCAATGGCTGGGGCACCAAGTCGTAGGAACCTAGATTGTAGTAAGTCAGGTCCACATTGGCTGCTTAGTTTTAGTTTGAGGAGCGCTTGTATAATCTCCTCTTCAGATACTGGGCCAAACTGAAAATTGTGGGCAGTGTTGGGAGAGGGTGGGACTATAGGGGTACTCCCAGGATTAGATTCAGGTTTGTGGTTTGGGCTGCGTTTCGCTAATAAGTTAGTGGCACACCCCACAAAGTAATCATTGAATGCATTTGCAATGTCAGTGGGGTTTGTCAGAGTAATATCCCCCTTAGTGATATTACTTGGTTGTTGATGGTTAGGAGGCTGGAATATATTGTTGATAACCTTCCAGAAGTTAGCTGGGTTTGATGTATTTTGGTGGAGATTGTCAAAGTAATATTGGGCTTTTGCATGCCTTGTTTGCCTTGTGCACATGTTCCGCATGCATCTGTAGTGATTGAGGTCCTTCGTAGTTCCAGTTACTTTGTAGCTTTTCCACAAGGTATCCCTGAACTGGTAGAGTGCAATAAGGTCAGTTGTAACCCATGGAAGGTGGGCCCTCCCGTACCCTTATTTTGCGTAGTGGAGCATGGGTATCGCAGAGTTTTAAGAACTCGGATTGGAAATAGTCGAGCGCAGAGTCAGGGTCGGGAATTAAATCGATTCTGTGCCATGGGCAGTTGGTAAGGTCATCCAGAAACTGTTGTGGGTTAAAGTTTTTAAATGTTCTAGTGAGGAGAACTTTAGGTAAGTTCTCAATGTCTTTTTTAGTTGATGTTTGGTCACATACCTCAGGTTCATGTTCAGTGTCTGACTGAGTGGGAGATGGCGCTCTGCTTTCTGACCTGCCCGCTTTACTTTTCTCTTTTGTCTTGAAGAAGTCTTGCGGAGTTGGTTTTTTCGGAGCCATTCTAGGGCGTACTATATCCAACGCCTCCAATCTATGCGTTTCCTACTTCTTTTGTTTTGTTAGATGCTTTGGTATGCCCGCCTCATGGAACCCGCTTCAGGCGGTCATTGTGGACTGTCACGTGCGCACCTCCGAGAAACATATTAGTGTTAGTTACTCTTATTTTGGTAATTCTCTCTTGCGTAGGGATGGGCCCCGCCAGCTGTAGCAGTGCAGATGAGATTTAGTTATTATCTTTGGTTTGTTTGTGTCACTTTTCGTGATGATGTTGGGTAGCCCCAGTCAATCAACAGTCCCTTGGCTTGGTGAGGCTGCTTTTTTTTAAAATTTTCTGTTTATTTATTTATTTTTTGTTCTGTGGGGGTCTGTACCTTTAAATCAGACCTGCGGCGGCCATCTTGGATTTTGCCGACACGCAGTCTGGAACGCAGGGAGCAGACGGCTCCGCTCCCTGCAGCAGCTTCGTCTTCACCTCAGAGGCACAGGCAGGCGGGGGGGTGCAGGGGGAGCGCAGGTAAGCAGGGGGTAGGTCGGTACGGCTCACCCCGAGCGGCCGCCGGCCAGGAGAAGGTACTTTTGATAGCGGAGTCAGCCTCGGCCGGCCGCCATTTTAGGCTGCTCTGAGACCGGTGCCCCGCGTTCAGTGCCCTGAAAATGATCTAGCTTGTTGAGCACCGAAGCCCTCTATTGCCCACCACCTGTGGGGAGGCAGGATCGCGTGTCCCAGCGGGGGTACTGGCATGTCGTATGTCAGCTCCTATCCTTTCCTCTCCCTACACAATAGCGGCCATCTTGTTAGCCGTCCAGAACCTTGCGGAGCCGCCACAGTACGGAGTCAATGGGTGAGGGGGGCCGTGGGACAGCGCCTGGACCGGCGGTACAGACCTCCCGGGAGCGCACTGGCAGCAATTTTCTAAGGGGTAGGTGGCTGATGCGACCCCTCGCTAAGCTCGCCAGTCGGCAGGGGATGAAGGATGGGTCTCTCTATGGCTAGCTCTGGAGAGTGCTCTGTGTGTGGCACAGGACTCAGAGCTGCAGCGAGTTGCAGGGCCAGATAGGATTTTCTGTAGCCCCTTCTCCTCGTTCGCCTCACTCTCCCACTCACCTCTGTGGCAGTTAATGTCGGGCAGGACAGGCTGCGCTTCTCCTGTGGCTCGATAGGCCCCTGGAGCCACTGTTTGTTTTTCTTTTATTTATCTTTATAATGTCCATATATTAAATTTTTAGGCTCAAAATGATCTCTATGGTGCGAGCTGACCAAATTCTTGGGAATTTAGTTTATTTGGCTGGCGATAAGCAAGGATTGCTGTGGATTGCAAGTTAAAACTTGAGGAGCTTCAGTATAATGCGGCCATCTTGGTCTGACTCCAAGCCACGCCCCCCTTCTTACTGTTATTTGTATCATCTTGTGTGTTCTCCTTCTTTAAGGAATAAACTATATTTATGTAACGGTATTTGTGCACTGGCCTGACCCACCCAATCTCACATTGGCCCCTGTGGTCTAACCAGCCCCCATTACAGTGTGATAGTGTCTGGTGGTGCACCTGTTGGCAACAAGACTCCTGAGTCTCCGCATGATGGTGTATGGGGAGGACCCGTCCAGACAGGCAGCTGAGGTAGTGGGTTGAGTCCTACCTAGATCCAGTGCAGCGCCTCCACCTCATCAGGGTCCCTTCGGTCACTTGGGGATGGTCCTGGTGAGGAACTCCTCTGTGGTGCTCCTCGCTGTACAATCACTCCACACATGTACACGAGAGGATTTGTGATTAAGAGCATCTTTATTGTACGGTGGGCCATGCTGCCCTCCACAATGGGGTGTAATTAGCCCTCCATTGATCACCGTACTTCCCTTTGAAAGGTATAGTTCTCCTTAAAAAGGGATTCCCTATCCCAGCCGGGATATCTTTGCTCTGTGCCAGGTCCCTGGACACAGACTCCTGCTTCAGCTACTATAACATAACTCCACTAGACTAGAACGTGTACTTGAACTAGCACTAGAACTACTTTTTGACACAGTGCTGTGCCTTATGTATACTCTGGAGGCTGACACAACTCTGACATCACCAACCAGGGAGTGAGAGTCTGTCACCACTCCCATCCATACATAGAGCACCTCACCAGGGTGTGAGGGCAAACCTCCATGATTACTGCTGGCATGCCCACAACTTACCAGGCCTTACTGTCAGCAGGAGAGATGACTGTAGCCATTTTAGATGACCGCTACATTCTCCCCCTGGTGAATCCCATCGTCCTCGCTGGGACCTAAATTTGAATACCTTCCTCCAGGAAGCACTGTAAAACAAACATTATTGTTAACATCACACAGTCTCATTATTACAGAATAACAACAGTTACATCCCGCCAAGCCCGCCCCGACCAGCAGCCACGAGCCCGCACAATGTCTCTGTACCCCCTAAAAATAGTGACTCGGGTCAGGTTTCCTGACCTCTCTACCACCCATATCCAGAACAGTGACATGGTAATGCCGAGGCAGTCCCCTCTCGGGAATATAGGTCACCCTGTGCTTATGGATATTTCTCCCGATACTCCACACCCTCATCAGGTGATCTATCCGGTCCTCAGCCTTCCTCCCAGTGATCGCACCCCCTTTATTCACTAGGTACATCTCAATCGTTTCCCACAGCCACCTATCCATGTTCTCCTCTATCTCCTCCATGAGGGGTTCCGGAACATAGGGGTACTCCAACCCGTGGGATGATTTGTATTTAGCCACTATGGCCCTCTCTGCCCTGCTGATCTGGGTCAGCTCTGCATTACCTGCCCGCCCAGGCAGCACCCATGACAGGGGTTCATCAGGGTCTACGGGGTCACTTAAAATATCGGGTCCCATGGGCTCTATATCCCGATGTTCTATTTTGATCCACCTGTCCTGCAACTCCCTATCTCTCTGTTCAGGGGTGAATTCTCCTACGGCCCACCAATAGTCCACCACATCTTCCCTGCGGATGAGAAACCGCGTACGGTCCATCCATGCTACATAACCTTCAAAGAGTGGGGCCCACCACCGGGTTTCCTTAAAGCGCTGTGAATCCCCTGAATCACTTTCCTCCGCACGAAAATACCCCCGAGGTCCGTGCCGACCGTGGCAAGGACCACCGTGATGATCCCGGGGCCTTCCCTTCGGTTTTCTCGGTCGCAGGAGGCAACCACCGACCCACCGCTGCCTTACCCAGTTCCCCCCCACCCCGGGAAATACCCTCGGTAGCGCAACTGTTTTGTCTTTCCCCAGTCCGTTTCTCCTCCTCCCCCAAAGGCACGTCCATCAGTTCCAAGCTAGGCGGGGATCCCCGGGGACACGTGATCGGGGCAGGGGTTTTACCTAGGGCGTGGGGTTGGGCATAGGGGCAAGCGATGGGGCGCCACGGGGCTACGACCCGTTCCCGGCTGTCCGTGGACTTTTCCAGGGATGATAGCTCACCCTCCTCAGTCTGCGGCTCAGCCGTCCAGCTCTTGGGTCCTTGTGGTGATCGGGGACATCCACCCGATCGCCGAAGCGTTGCTGCTCCCTTTCCGTCTGCTCCGCTGTATCCACCGGATGTGACGTCCTCTCCGGATCCGGAAGTGCCGCCATCTTGGGTGGGACCCCCATGCGGGATCTCTTCTTCGATGACGACATCCGGAAGTTCCGCCGTCGTCTCCGCACGTGCGTCTCGGGCCTGGCACGGCCTCTCCTCTGCTACACCTGCAACCGGGGCCAGGTAAGTGCACGGGCTTCCCTTACCATTCCGCAGGGGGGTAGGCGTCTCTCGCCCGTTGCCGCCGGATCCTGGTGCGGAAGGGCTCCGTCTCTCGGTTCGCCGATCTGCGGGGGACGCCCGGCTTTCCATACTGCTACTCACGCCGCGGGGTGTCGTCCTCCCCTTTTCCTTTCTGGGCCCCGCCTTCACCTCCGATAACTCACGGAGATCCTCATCGGAGTAATCTCCTTTCCCCGACTTAGGGGTCACCGATCGAGGCGATTGTCTCTTTCCTGCTCGGTCGGGGTGTGACCCGACCGTTTCGGTGGCTCCTGACCCAGCCGATTTGATCGGCTCCAGTCCCGGCTCTCCGGGACCTGCACGGCTAAGCCATAGTGCACCAGGGGACTCGGCGGACAGCCTAGCCGTATCCCCCGGGGGGTCAGTACTCTGGATTGGTATAAAGGTCGGCATCGACCAGAGATATAGCGTCCCGCAGTGGGGGCAGCGTGCCGCCGTATTAACCGTACCTCCGGGCAGCCCGCATTGCAGGCAGAGCCCTACTACTGTCTCGGTGTTGGCCACCCTAACCACCAGTAATCCGCCGGGTACCGAGTAGGGCTAGGTATACACCATGGTGCCCACAGTTGAGGAACAGGCCATGCTTCTAGTGGGAGCCACTCGCTGCACTGGTCTCTTCAGAGCGTTGGTTCCTCGCGACTGACTAATAGAAGTTGCTGGGCCAGCCACTGGGCCACTGGGCCACTGGGCCAGCCACTCCCTGATTCGGCTCCTCCTTCCGCTGACATAGCTGGAACCCGCCCCCAGGGATTGCAATTATGGGTGGGTCCCACAAGGGAATAGCATGCCCCTTAATTAAGGCCGCGCCTTTCTCAGACCTGGTGGGCGCGGTCAGAGTTTTCGCGCCCTTATCCCCATCAGGGTGGGGTTCTTTTCCCACGGCCAATTCCCGCCTTCTTCTGGTAGCTGCCTTGCGTGCAAGATAGCCATCCTTTTTGCACGCTACCTCCGCGGCCGGAACAACTTCGTGTAGTGGCGCCGTCTGTATATCAGTTCCTGGGCCCAGTGGATGCATTCCCACAGGCCATAGTTGAAAGTCACTCCCCCTGGTGGAAATCAGGGGAGTATCCCATAGACTAAGCGGTTGACTCAGCACTGGGGCTGAGTGAGTCACTGTCCATGAAGGCGCAGCCATAGCTTTCGCGCCATGCCCCCCTTCAGGGCGGGGCTCTCCTGTTCGCGCCGTTCCCGGCCAACTCTTTGCAAGTCCTGAACTACCAGAATTCTCTGCGCCTGTCCCACGCGGTCTCCCCGACAAGCAGGAGCCACCATTTTGAATAGCACTGTCAGTTTGATTTAGGAATGAGGTAGCGTTCATTTGTTTGCAAGTCAACTGACATTCTCTCTCACTGTGTTCTTCCCCGGTTATCACAATGTCCTCAACACATTCCTCAAGGGGGGCGCCTCGGTGTCCTAGGCAAGACAAAAACGGGGCAGCCACAGCTTTCGCTCCACTCCAGAGCAGGCTTGTAAGGGACAATTCAGCAACAGTTTGCTCTTCAGTGGGGCGCACGCCACGTGTGCTTTCCCCATCAGCCCCCGGTCGCCATTTTGGACTATCCGCACCGCGCGGATCCTCCATTCTTGGGGTCCACATGTTCTCATAACAGTTATCGTACATGGGGCTCCGTTCTGCGGGGCAGCCACCACACCGGTACAATAAAGATTGCTCTGATGCACCACCACATGTGTACCTAATGTAGGCTGGACTCATGTTGCACTACCTCAGGCTAGGCTCACTCTCTCAGTGTCTGCTGTGACTCTTTCCTCCCAGTCTGTGCTCCCTATGGTAAGTGTCTGGAATGGGCTAGAGTACTCTGGAGCATCCATGCAGTACTTGGGGCGTCTACCTGTCTTGGTTAGCCTAGCGCAGACCCTCTCCAGGATTCCTGACCTCGTTAACAGGCTATCCCTTCTGGCGTCCTACCAACTAGCACTACCTCAAAATGACTCGGTCAGCTATAGCCCGGCTCCAAACCCCTCACTCCTTTCAGGCCCCTAGGTTGTCCCTGCGAACCGACAATATCCCGTCAGCCCCTGACCCCCCCTAGGTCCGTCCCAACGCAGCACAGAGTGGCAGCAGACACTTCTCCCTGTTTCCCAATGTGCCTAGCTAAAGCCTGTCCTGTTGACAGGTCTGCATCTCAGCAGCGCCTCCAAATGTAACGGTATTTGTGCACTGGCCTGACCCACCCAATCTCACATTGGCCCCTGTGGTCTAACCAGCCCCCATTACAGTGTGATAGTGTCTGGTGGTGCACCTGTTGGCAACAGGACTCCTGAGTCTCCCGCATGATGGTGTATGGGGAGGACCCGTCCAGACAGGCAGCTGAGGTAGTCAGTTGAGTCCTACCTAGATCCAGTGCAGCGCCTCCACCTCATCAGGGTCCCTTCGGTCACTTGGGGATGGTCCTGGTGAGGAACTCCTCTGTGGTGCTCCTCGCTGTACAATCACTCCACACATGTACACGAGAGGATTTGTGATTAAGAGCATCTTTATTGTACGGTGGGCCATGCTGCCCTCCACAATGGGGTGTAATTAGCCCTCCATTGATCACCGTACTTCCCTTTGAAATGTATAGTTCTCCTTAAATAGGGATTCCCTATCCCAGCCGGGATATCTTTGCTCTGTGCCAGGTCCCTGGACACAGACTCCTGCTTCAGCTACTAAAACATAACTCCACTAGACTAGAACGTGTACTTGAACTAGCACTAGAACTACTTTTTGACACAGTGCTGTGCCTTATGTATACTCTGGAGGCTGACACAACTCTGACATCACCAACCAGGGAGTCAGAGTCTGTGACCACTCCCATCCATACATAGAGCACCTCACCAGGGTGTGAGGGTAAACCTCCATGATTACTGCTGGCATGCCCACAACTTACCAGGCCTTACTGTCAGCAGGAGAGATGACTGTAGCCATTTTACATGACCGCTACATTTATTATATCTAAGTCGTGTTCAATTCAACACAGATATTTTGGTGTATATTATACCCTGTCACAAGCTACCGTGCCATATATCATAAGACCTCACTACACACATAGCACAGAGTATATCACCAGACCTCACTACACACACAGCACAGAGTATATCACAAGACCTCACTACACACAGCACAGAGTATATCACCAGACCGCACTATATACGGTGGGATGAGTTTGTCACTATGTTTCTCACCAGCACCACGTGCAGCTATCACAGGGGGCACTCACCGCACCTTGCTGGGGAGCCCACCAGGGGTCACTGTTCCATATGAGCTCAGGAGGAGCTGGTTAGAGGCGCTCTGGCCTCCCTCTTCCCTCTCTATGATCCCTCTGCTGCAGCCGGATGTCCTGGTGTGTGAGGTTTGAATCCGGCAGGAAACACTGACCCTGAGCACAGACTGTCCCACATCCTGAGGGGGGAATCCAGGTCACTCCCACAGGGAAGGACTGAGAGATCACAGGGGCTCCCCCCACCCTCCATAGGAAGTACACACACAGTGAGGGGGGGATAAAGTGCACATCTCAGGCACTGAGGGGGGGACACACTGAGGAATAGGCTCTGAAGCCTCTAAGTCCCTTTTCCTGTGCCCCCCTCACATTGCCCACCCCCTGCTGCACAGAGATCTTCAGCCTGTGTTATTGGGTAAGTGCTTTCCTCCTCCTCCCTTCCCCTCCCTTGTGTGACCTGTGCACATTATCCCAGTGCTGTTCTGAGCTTCCTTACACACAGGAGCCTGAGAGGCTGAGCCTCTGATAGTGAGGGGGGCCTCTGGCACTGGGGGGGTTACTCCTCCTGTATCACAGGGACTGGGAGATAATGGGGGTTATTTTACATTGGGAATTAACATTAGGAATCAGTGAGGATAAGATTGGGAAAGTTATTACATAGAGTTAGAAAGTAATTAGATTGAGGGAGTATTGGTTGGAGTTTAACTCCTTCATTACCACAAGGGCCAGCATCATCGGGGTTTGCCACCTCTCCGGGTTTCACATCCCTTTCTCCGGGTTTGTCCCTGAAATCTCCGGGTGGGCAGGTGGTCTGGACGGCAGTGAGCAGTGGTGCGCTCACGTCAATGACAGGAGCCGGGCGGCAGAGGATTGGATGGCTGTGGTGGAGCGTGCTGCGTGCGCGCACATGAGCGCTCCCAAGTACCCCCAATTCGGAAGTCAAATCCTCCTTGACTTTCTTTGTCTCCACTGCAGCCAGCTACAGGTCACTCACCTGCTCCTGTCCTGCATTGCGATGCCACGCTGCTCACAGAGTCACACTTTCACTCCGTCCTCTCTGGCTGTCCTCCTGCTGGGGCTGCTGCTTCAAGTGCCTGTTCCCCTGCTTCAAGTCTGTTTATTTATTACCAAGGTGCACTGGGATGTAGATGTATGTAATATATATATATATATATATATATATATATATATATATATATATATATATTACATACATCACACACACACACACACACACACGCGTGTGTGTGTGTATGCAACTTGTGGCAATGTATTGCTGCTACCGCCACTAGTGATTCAAGATGCTTTCCACAAAATTGATGTTTTGTGAGATTTTCATCAGCGTTGGTTCTAAATAATAGAAATTACATAAGGTAATATACAATACCATTAACACAGCAACCGTACCTGCAACAGCAATGTCTTCTGCATCTCCCCCTACAACTACTGTCAATATGGCTGCGCGGCGTAAAATGGCAGGAACGTCGCAGCATTACGTAATTCCCGTTGCCATGACCATGAGATGCCACGTGTCATGACGTCATGCGGTGCCACGTTGTCATGGCAACTTGACGCCGAGTGCTGTTGCATAGCGCCCTGTTGTCATGGCAACACAGTGTCATTTAAAAAAAAAATCTCCAGGTTGGCCGTCAGTCGAAGGTGGCAACCCTGTACATCGTGTGTGTGTGTGTGTTATGGGCTATAGCTTCTCTGTGTGAGGCTGACACGTTTGCCCGGGGACAGTCCTGGTCTGACAGTATGTTCTGATGTCCCAAATATCTGCTGCATTCTCTCATGTCCTCATTTAAATAATGTGTCTGGGAGAGGGGGGGGGGGTCTGTGCAGAGGAGAGAGAGGGGGGGTCTGTATATTGGTGCAAATATACAAAGATCACAGAAAGCAGTGTACACACCTGCATTTATTAATACACACGCACAACAAGCAGAGTACATATACAACTATATACCGTACATGCATGTAAACTGGCCCATGTACGTACATACATAAACATCTATAAATATGCAAACATACACCCACTAATATGTACAGTACATGTGATTTGCTGTAAAGGTGTGCATGTAAATGAAAGTGTGTATATGTATGTGACAGTGAAGGGGTTAACCAGGCTTATAATGGTCAAGCTCACTTGGTTAACCCTGACCCATGTGTTAGGGTCTTACTGTCAGCTCTGGGACCCGGATGTCGAGAATGTATTACTGCAACTGTATACTAATTTTGGCGACATTAAAGAATTATGTGACTTTTGCCTTTCCTGGGATTGGGAGGTTTCTAGGCTGTAAGTTTCAGGGTGGGTTTGGCAGAGAAAGTCTTTGCAGAATGTGTCTATGTAGCGGGGTTCCAGGTTATGGGATTCCCCGAGTTGTATCTGGACATTGAGTGATATTCTCTGATACAGCTAAGCGCATTACTCCGCCAACCTCGTACCCTGAAACGCTCTTACGACACCGCCAGAGTTCCTGCTGCAGCATCTTCCAGACAAGGTGAAGGGGTTAAAATATATCTGCAGGTATCCACGGTGTCCTTAGTATAGCGAGGGGCTCCCCAGTTAGCAAAGGAACCTGCATCCATGCCCAGGTATCCAGAGCCTAGAGTAGGGGTTCAGGAAGGGGCTCACGCTAAGGTTATGAAGCGGAGCAGATTTGCAGTGTTTTAAAAGGTTAAAGTATTTTTCGAATGTGTGCCAAGAATGAGGCTAGTGAATGTAGGGAATATTTACACTCACTCCATTCCTGACACCAGAATAAGAACTCAACTTTTAGCACGCAGAGGACAGGACACCACATCTTTTATTAAACGGGAATAGTTTAATACGTATAGATATTGCTGACCTGTATATGAGCTGAGGGCTTTCTAAGTCATGGATTCCGGAAGGCACAGATGGTTACCAGGCTTGGCGTCGCTGTGTGTGTCCAAGGGCCATACTTGAAAAGGCTCAGAGATGCCTAAGTATTAGGCCAGATGGGGCCCTGCCATTATTCTGGAGCACCCATATCCTGGCCTGACACAAGGCAACCTCACACCCTTTGCCCAAGACCCAGACTCTGTGGAGCCTCGCACCGTGGGGGAGGGGGGGTGGGGGCTGAAAGAGCAGAGAGGAATATTTCACCTGCCCCTGGAAAAAGACTCCGGGGTGGGAAACCCTGTCTGATTGTCTGGGGAAATTGCTAAGTTTTTTTGATTGGGCTGCAGGGTTTCTGGGAATGAATACCAGAGGTTTTAAAAACTCTGACACAGCTCAGATTTGTCAGTTTTCCAAGTTTCTAAGCAAATTCCAAGCGCCACACCAACAGCGGCGAAGTAACAGATGTCCAGGACATTTTGTGAGTAACTACCGGTCAGTGGAAAGTGCTCTAAAAAGGTGATCTGAAGGAATTCCGTTCCGGAAATGGATTTATTCGTTAGCCGTATCCCCAATAAGAGTGTTAATCTTGAATTGTGTGTTCGTCTTATATAAGAAATACATTACCATATTATTTATATATCGGTCTTCATGTGTGGATAGATATGTAGAAAAAGGAATGAGCACTGCGGATATAGAAACCAAGCTGGCAGCAGGTAAAAAATATATAAATAGTCCAATCTAAAATATAAGGTCCAAATAATACCAACAAACACACTGTAAAAAATGTGCACAATGCAAAAAGATAAGAGCGCAAAGCCCATAGTGTAGACTGTTTTAATGTATTGAGCAAAATAAATGGTTAAAAATCACTTACAGACGTGACAGCTCTTCACTGTGACAGCACCCCTGATGAAGAGAATATCCTTGAAACGCGTGGGGCTGTGTCTCTTATGGCTTGCGAGCTGTGAATCCGGTCTGATACCCCGTAGCTATCACAGAGTATCCCGAGCGCGAGCATTGCCAGCCTATGCCCCACCCCCGCGCCTGTGCGAACGCTAGTGCACGTGACGCACGCTTTTTGCGTGTACGGTCCGTGCTGCTCTGAGCAACAGGCGTAAGTGTGTGTAAGTTAATAATTTATTATATAAAATTAAAAAGGACACGTGAGAATAAATTATTTATCGCAACTTTGATACATATATAGACGCACACGCACACGCACACACACACACACTGCAGCCTCACTGAGCGGCACAAAAACTTAATTTTCACTGTCTTCTCCCCAATCGGCTAGCTCCACGCTCACTACCGTGTGGTGTGCGGCCCTAATATAGAAAGGCTGACTAACCACAGCCAATTATAATTGCCGTGCGCACGGCGGAACAAGCGCACCCACTATATTATGGGCCTTGGTTTCTGTGTGATACAGACGCTTGGGTAGGGCCAATACCTTTTCTTGTATTGGAGAAACCTGCACTTTACTGGTCTGCAGAGCCTCTGTCTTAATTCTGTAACCTTTTTCTCCAACTTCATCTTTTCAGACTCCAATGTTTTAACCACTGACGTAAAGTCTTTGCATACTCTCTCTCTCCCTGCAGAACTGTAATCTAATTTCTCAGTCTTTCAAGCTCTTCCACTTCTAGGCTTTTGTGCAAGTTTAATTCATCCGCGAGAGACCTCTGTTTCTTGAGTATATCCTGTATTTCTATTTCCATCTTTTCCATGGACACCTTCTGTAACCCAAGTGTCTCTCTTATGGTTTACATTTTTTATTGTGTTTTCAGACAATTATAAATACATACAGTTATTTCATGAGGGAACCATGGAACCCAAACTGATTTTAGATTTATACATCAGATTTTAATATAAAAAAGAGAAGAGGATGGAAGAAAGAAACAACAAATGAAGAGAAAATAAAATGGAGGGGGGTAGGGTACCAATCATCTTGACCTGTTTGGCTCCCTGGGCAGCGAGTCTCTGTCACTCTCATTTCTGCTTGAAAAAAGAAAAACCTGGCGCCAAATGCACAAATGATAAGTCCTGTGATCCTCAAGGAATCTGCACACGTGCTTGACAGGCCATGGAACGAGAAAGAGAAAAACAAACACAAATCATAGCGTAACACTGCTGGGTAAATCAGTATAAAACCAAGAAACATAAAGCAGTGAGACTCCTAGTGACAAACTAAAAAATAGACAATTTATTAAAACTAGAACTATGCCATAAAATAAGCACTGAAACAAATGGCGAACAGCTGGTCGTTCGGAGATGGTAAAATCAAAACCCTACTTACAACAAGCAGGGTAATAACAGGCGATGTAACAACAGTGTCCTCTCGGCGCAGGGGGTAGTCCTGGCAGATTGTAAACTCTGCTCCGCCGGTACTCTCGCCCGAAATCCCTTCTACGGTGTACAGGAACCGTGTCGGTGATGGAGGCAGTCTTTCGGGTGCACAGCCCGACAACACCTGTGGCCGGCTCCCCTTACTTCCTCCTCCTGGTTCACAGGCTGTCTCCGCGCGCGAGTGTGCCCGTACACTTAAAGGGACAGGGGCTGCTTGTCAAGATAGAGAGGGTTTGGCCCGGGATTTAAGGGGTTACACCCCATTTGGCCACCCTCTACTCTCACCTGGGAAGCAAGGGGTTAACTGGACTATCAACTATGCTTATATTCAGATCCAAAAAATTAATAACAGTTTTGTCATATTGGCATATGAATCTCACATTTTTATGGTTACTATTAAGGTACAAAATAAATTCGTCCAATAAATCCAGGTTACCGTCCCAAATGAAAATAACGTCATCAATGTAGCGCCGCCAGAGTACGAGACTGTAAATTAAAACAAAAATAATTATGAGTGTGTATAAATCTAATCCCATCCATCAGAAAGGCCTTAAGGGCAGATGACATAGTGTGATCTTCCTCAAATGCCTCATTTATAGCCTGACATCCCAATTGGTGATCTATTACTGTATAGAGGGATGTCACGTCCCCTGTTACCCATACATAGCTCGATTTCCAATCAATTTCACTGTTTATCATATTGGTGTTTAAACTTTAGCGCTATCACATTTTTTTTCTTTTTTTCTCTCATTTCTGCTGTCTATCTCTCTTCCTTCCAGGCCCAACCCTAGGTCTCGAGCTACTGGAACTCCTACTTATGTGGCCTATATTGTCTTCTATTAGGCTTCTAGCCAAGGGTCTCATATTTCGTGGAATTTTTCGGTGGAGTGTTTAAGGAAGGCCGTGAGCCTCTCCATCAACATCACCTCGTTAATTCTATTTGTTACCATTGACCTGAATGGGGGCAATGGGTTTTTCCAAGTGGCTGCTTTCGCGCATCTGGTTGCTGTCAGAATATGCGATATCAGGCGCTTAATAGGGTGGCTTATTTCCTCTACTGGTTTGGCCAGCAGGTATACCAGGGGGCACAGGGGGATTTCTCAGTCTGTGGTCTCGTTTTATAATCTAATGGATCATCTTCCAGTATTTTTGTATTGCTGGGCAGAACCACCATATGTGGGCCATGTCGCCTACCTGGCCGCATGCCCTCCAGCATTGGTCAGAGGATTCTGGGAAGATCTGTTTTGGCCTCTTTGGTGCGAGATACCATTGGTATATTATTTTATATATGTTTTCTTTTGTGGCCGTACAGATGGAGGTTTTTGCCACATTATCCCAGATATCGTCCCAGTCTTGTCTGTCAATTTCCATCCCCAGGTCTCTGGCCCATTTGGTCATATAACTATGGTCTGTAGTGGACCCCGCCGATTCTAGCCCTGCGTAAATCATCCTTATTAGTCTTTTTTTGGTATTTTTCCTTTTTGCATAAGTGCTCGAAGTTGGTCAGCTCCGGAAATTTTGAGTTCCTAGAGATGGACAGGAGGAAATGCCTAATTTGTTGGAATTGGAATAGAGGTAGGTCTGGGGCATTATATTTGGTTCTAAGGTCTTGGAGACTTGGGGGTTTCCCCTTGTGAAGTAAGTCTCCTATCCTTTTAATGTTTTTATTCTTAAACTGGTTGAAATTGTTTGAGCTCATCCCTTGTGGGAAATTTGGGTTATCAAAGGGGGGGTGGTAATCTAGGAGGTAGTTGACGTGTGTTTAAATTTTGTTTTTGTTTTAGCCTAGATGTTCATTGTGAATTTTACTGGTCTTAGTTCTGTTTCTTTATGTCCCTGGTCTTTTTTTCCCTATTGTCTAGAGCGATATTAGTAACGGGCAATCCTCTGAGTAGCTCGATTCGATTGCTACCCAGCAGAACAGCGTTCCTACCGACTATTTGGCGTAGTTTTGCTGCATGGACGTACCGAAGTATATCTGGACCACCATGCCGCCCCTCGATCTGGAGGCCATCAGCACGGACCCAGCCACCCTTGAGCTCTTCCCTTGCCAGATGAATTTAAAGATTTGGTTCTGTAGGCCTCTTAGTTCACCTCTTGGTACATAAATTGGAAGGGTCTGGAAATAATATAGCAGTGTGGGGAGGATATTCATTTTTATGGAGATTATCCTACCGATCCATGATATCTGATGCTTGCTCCACTTCAATAGGTCCTTTTTTTTTTTTTTTTGTAAACTCGTTCTTTATTTGCATTTTTGTTAATAACAATGGGGAGTGGGGTACAGAACATAAAAAAGGGTAGGGTGTTACTTTTGAGTTACATATATTTATATCATATATATCGCACCTTCGGTGCGGAGACAATAATGACATCACTGTTGGGACAGCGTATAAAATAACTTCTACAATAATTATTATTTTTTTTTCAACTTAAATTTTTTATTGAATTCATACATGGCTTACAAGTGTAGTATACATTGGAGGCAAACACTCCTCCTCTGAATGAGAACCATTCATCATGTGTAAGTACTGTAAATTCTGGACAAACGGGGTCGAGAAACGGACAAAACGACAGACAACATACAGCTCCCGGTGGGGAGGGGGGGGTCCTCCTACCTTGGTTCCGCTTCTAACCTTGCGTCCGTTGGCTCTCTGCGTCCGAGAAAACCGAGTGCCCGGTTTGCGCCTTCCAAGTCTCTCCAATTCTGTCCGAGTGTGTCCGGGTTATCCCCACAAACCGTCGTGGTCTCCTGGGACTTCTTCATGGGAGAATGCACTTGTGTCTATTAGTGCCAAATCGTGGTCCTTTCTACCCCCGGTATGTCTGTCTGGGCCAACCATGGTGACCAGACTTATAGAAAATTTGTGCCAGTGTCATTGACCAAGCTCGTCAATTTCTCCATCTCGCAAACTGACCAAATTCGGTTCCTGATCTTAGCAATTATTGGAATTTCATTCTGTTTCCAGCGTGCTGCGATCTCCCCCCGTACTGCCATAGCGAAGTGCGCCACTAGTTTATTTTCTCCCCTGGAGAGACCTTTTTGCGGCCTGTTCAAAAGGAACCGCCATGGGTCCAACGGGATGGATGTGCCTAGGATCCTATTTAGCCAATCGTTAATTGAATCCCAGACCGGCGTGATCTTTGGGCAAGACCACAGCATGTGCAACAAGTCTGCCTGTTGTCCACATTGTCTTGGACACAATGGGGAGTAGCTGGGCAGGAATTTAGCCAATTTTATGGGGGTATGGTACCACCTCATCATAACTTTATATGCATTCTCCCTTAAAGTCGTGCAAATGGAGCTTTTCGATGTCGCCTCCACAATCTTTGTCCACTCCTCTAATTCAATCACCTCCCCCAAGTCCTGTTCCCATCTCGTCATGTATCCTGTCTTGTCCGTCACTGTCTTGCTAGAACCGGTTACCTCCTTGTACATCTGCGATGTGAGTCCCTTGGTGGATGTCCATGATCGACAGAGCTTTTCAAAATTCGTCAATGGGCTGTGGGGTTGCAAAGCTTGATAAAACGCTCTGATCTGGAGGTATCTAAAGAACTCGGCATTGGGGATGTTTTGGCTATCTTTAAGTAGATCAAATGTCTGTATGCCTCGTTGCCCCTCCAGATCTACTAACCTGTTAATTTTTTTATTTTTCCAGATAGTAAAGTCTGCGCTGGTCCGACCCGGAGCAAAAAGTGGGTTGTCCCAAAGTGGGGTCATGCCTGAGGATTTGTGTGTCAGCTTGCATTTTATCCTTGTGGTCTCCCAAACAGAGAGTAAGTTGGTCATTGAGGATAGCGGCATTTTGGCGCCTAACCGCGCCTTTTTGGGAAGCCAAATCAAGTGTTCCAAAACCATAGGGGAGCATAGCTCCTTTTCTAGGGCGACCCATCTCTTTGAGTCTGGATTGGTGTGCCATTGCACAATTTGGCATAAATGCGCCGCTTTGTAATAGGACAACAAATAAGGTACCGCTAGCCCTCCTGCTTCCGTCTGTTTACGCATAATCTGTGTCAAAGCGTAGAAATAAAATCAATGAGTCAAGGGTTCAAAAAAGTAACAACATGAGTTTATCTGTACCAAGGCACAATTGGGAGACAAGAATTCAGAAAGAACTCAAGCCTCTGAAAACATATTGCTTGGATCACATTTTTATACTTTTCAAAATGAGTAATACACCCCTTAAGGGGGCTGGCTTAGAGATAAATGATAATATGATGACATGCAAAAATACATATTGGTTGATACATAAATATGCTGCATACGCTATATTCTTATCGATAATTTACCATAATGTGGGCCTCTTAACCTTGTGACATAAGGGAGTTACTCTGTCCAGCCCTGTATGCAATGTAGCTGTTAGATAACAAAACCTACGGTCAGCAGAAATTATCTAAAGCAGGAAAAACCTTACGAATGCTATTTCTAATTATTACATGACTCGTAGGAATTACACAAGGGTGGGTTACACCCAGAAGCGATACTCTGCAGAATCAAAAATTCACAGTTCATTCACGAATGAAACAAATTGGCATACATACAAGCAAACGCTGAAAATGGCGGTAAGGCCAAAATGGAGGTGATGATAGCCACACACATTATCTCAATCTTCACATCTGTTTACCCACCCTCGCTTTCTTACCTCCCCAGATAAATTTATCTATTGCTGATGGAAGCGAGAGGAAATCCTTCAATCCTATTGGCACTGGGAGGGTTTGGTAGAGGTATAGTAAGCATGGAAGCAGGTTCATCTTAACACAGTGGATCTTTCCGATCCATGAAATGTTGTGGGTGACCCATCTCTTAATGTCCCTGTGACAGAGTGAAGTCAACTCCTATCAGTTACGCCTGGGAGACATATGTCTGAGTGCTTCATCCAGCACTCATAAGGGTTAACTCAGGTGGACGTTAGGTAGTCAGGATGTAATCTGACACCTGAGAGCCAGCAAGGTAGAAAAGGATGTTGTTACTAGCAGTAGCTGGCTCTCTCAGACCAGAGCACATGGATAGATGTGCTGCTAGACAGACGGATACAGCACACTACTTACTGCAGCCAAAGTAAGATTTGTTTAGTTAGTTTTTCTCCCAACATGGAGCAGGATTTATTTGTTTAAAGGGACAGTGTACCCGCATGTTATGTTGTAATGGAGAAATAAAGCCATTGACCGTTTTTCATTATCCTGAAACTACATGTGTGGACTGTTCCCTGACCTCGGCTACAGGCCGTCCTGCCACAAGTGGTGTTAGAAGTGGGATGTCGGACGGCCCCTGTATCTGAAGGGCCACACAGAAAAAAAAAATGGAGACAATTTTTTCTCAGTTCCTGGAGACACAGCTCCAGCTAGCAAAGAAGCAAGCTGAGCGACAAGCCCAGCAAGATGAGCAACAGGCCCGGCGAGAGGAAAAGCTACTCCAATTGCTGGCCAAAGGCCCAGCCCCAGGCAGACCAGGGATTCCAAATAACCCACCGGTGATGCTGCCTAAAATGAAGCCAACCGAAGACCCAGAGGCATTTCTCCTCACTTTTGAAAGGGTAGCCACGGCCCACGGCTGGACAGTTGATTGCTGGGTAACGACTCTGGCTCCACTCCTCATAGGGGAAGCTCAAGCAGCCTACCAGGCTCTTCCAGCGGACGAGGCCATGAACTATCAGAAACTAAAGGCTGATATTCTGGATCGCCTAGGCCTCACGCCAGAGACCTACCGACAGCGGTTCCGGACAGTCAAATATACAAACAGAGACAGACCCTGGGTCGTAGCCCACCGTTTAGTAGACTTATGTACCAGGTGGATACAACCAGAGAAGCATACCAAGGCAGAAATCCTTGAACAGTTTGTGCTCGAACAGTTCATACAGATACTGCCCCCCTCCTCCCGCTCCTGGGTAAAAAGACACCCTGCATTTTCCCTGGAGTCAGCAGTCCGCTTGGTGGAAAACTTCCTGGGCGACGACACCCAACAGGATAGCTGGGAACGGCCGGTGCAAACACCAGTTGCTTCCGGTGATGCTAGAGGCAGGAGAGCAGACAATCGAGGGGTCTACAACCCGCCAGCTCGGGAGATCCAGTCAACCCGATAGGAAGACCCTTTCCCATCTCGGAGGGTTCCTGGTACAAACTCCCGCAGAGACGCCCGTCCCGGGTCCGAGGCCACTGGATCACTCAAGGGAGGCCGCCACCAACAGTATTCCACGAGAACCTGGACTCCTGTCACCCACCCGGTGGAGAGGATAACCCCACCAACCAGAAGGGAGGATCCCATCCAACAGCGGAGAGGTCCAAACACCGAGCCCCGTCGAGAGCTTCCGCTGACGACCTAGGTTGCGGACTCAGGAGATGATGAGATGGACTGTTAATATGGCAGAACCACTGCCACAGCTTGTATCCGAGGGGACCACAATCCGTGGTTAGTCCCAGCATCTCTGGAGGGGACAAAAGTAAACACCATGCTGGACTCAGGCTCTGGAAAAACCCTGATCCTAGAGGGCCTAATTCCAAGCAATAGACTATCTTATGACTCTCCTTGGAATATCGAGTGTATCCATGGGGATACAAAGAGATACCCGACGGCGAACGTTCTACTGCGTATCCAGGATCAAGAGGCTAGCCTACTAGTGGGAGTTGCTCCCTGGCTACCTGCTCCTGTTCTACTTTGCCGAGACTGGCCCTACCTCGAAACATTGTTGGCTCCTACTCCTACGGAGCCTACTTCTCTGGTACTGGAGAAGCCCAGAGACTTGTTCCCTTTTTCCCCAGAGATTTTTCCCCATAGACACCATATCCCAAAGACACGTATACAGAGACGTGCGGAAAAAGAGGACTGGTTAAGAAAGGCTGGGACTCTTGGTAACATTAGTCATCTCAAAGAACTGCAGGTCATGGCCGGGGATGACCAGGGTGGGGAACAGATAGATACGGGAATGTTGCCAGACCTGGATCTTCCTGACTTCCGTCAGAGGCAGAGGGTGGACCCAGCTCTGGCTAGACAATATGAGAAGGTGGTACAGGTCAACAACAAGATAATGGATGAACAAGGTGTAAAAGTGTTTCCACATTTTGAACTGTTGAATGACATCCTATATCGTGTGAATAAGGTTACACAAACAGGGGAGGTCATTCGACAGATGCTAGTCCCTAAAGGGTTGATTAAAACTGTGTTCACCCTAGCCCATACTCTCCCATGGGGTGGTCATTTGGGCAGAGATAAGACCACGGACTGCATCTCGTCCCGGTTTTACTGGCCAGGCATACATGGTGACATCATGAAACTATGTGAGACATGTCCTGAATGCCAGTTAACTAGCCAAAAAGGACAGAAGCCGGCTCCCTTGGTTCCTCTGCCCTTGGTAGCCGTCCCATTCGAGAGAATTGGGGTAGATCTGGTCGGACCTTTAGAACCCTCTGCGAAGGGACATAAATTTATACTCGTTGTAGATTATGCCACCAGATATCCTGAGGCCTTCCCTCTGAGATCAGCCACTGCTAAACAGGTTGCTCACAGGCTGTTAGAACTGTTTTCTAGGGTAGGACTTCCCCAAGTAATGTTAGCTGACCAGGGAACAAATTTCATGGCAAAGTTAATGCAGGATGTCCTGAAGTTATTGGAGGTAAAATCCGTCCGGACCTCAGTCTACCATCCTCAGACTGATGGATTGGTAGAGAGGTTTAACCGTACTTTAAAAACCATGCTTAGGAAGTTTGTGGACACTGAAAAGCGAGCTTGGGATGAACTTCTCCCTTTCCTGTTGTTTGCGGTACGAGAAGTTCCCCAATCATCCACAGGCTTCTCCCCGTTTGAGCTCCTATATGGACGCCAACCTCGGGGTATTCTTGACCTACTGAAGGAATCCTGGGAGGAGGAGCCTTCCCCCTCCAAGAATACCCTTCAGTATGTCATAGACCTTAGAAACCGCCTAGACATGATAGGTCGGTTTGCTAAGGAAAACCTCAAATCTGCTCAAGAACGTCAAGAGAGGCAGTACAACGAAAATGCTCGCTTGAGGGTCTTCCAACCTGGGGACCAAGTGATGCTACTACTACCGACATCAGAGAGTAAACTCCTTGCGAAGTGGCAGGGTCCTTTCCAAGTTCTCCGCCGCACCGGGGAGGTGAACTATGAGATCTCTCAACCAGGGTTCAGGAAGGGTAAACAAATCTACCACGTGAACCTCCTGAAACCCTGGAAAACGATGAGATCGCTGTTCATTCACCCTTGGGAAGGAGAGACGGATTTGGGTCCACAGCTTCCAAAGGGTAGTACGTACAATGACCATCAGGTTCCCATGGGAGGGCAGTTAACAACGGAACAAAGGTCAGACCTACTAGAGGTATGTGACCAGTTCCCAGATGTTTTTCTGAGCTGCCAGGGCAGACTGATTTAGTGTCGCATAGGATTGAGACAGAACCTGGCGTAAAAGTCCGGTCCCGTCCCTATAGATTGCCAGAGGGCCGAAAAGACCTGGTAGAGAGGGAGATAATAGACATGTTGGAATTGGGCGTGATCGAGGAGTCCCACAGCGAATGGTGTAGCCCTATCGTGTTGGTCCCTAAACCAGATGGGAAGGTTAGGTTTTGCGTCGATCTGCGAAAGGTAAATGCTGTATCCAGATTTGATGCATACCCCATGTCTAGGGTGGATGAATTGCTTGACTCGCTTGGTAAAGCAGAGTATATCTCCACCCCAGATCTCACGAAATGATATTGGCAGATACCTCTAGCGGAAGAATCCAAATGCAAAACTGCCTTCGCCACCCCTCTCGGTTTATACCAATTCGTCACTATGCCATTTGGGTTACATGGGGCTCCAGCCACGTTCCAAAGATTAATGGACAAGGTACTACGACCCCATAGGGCATATGCCGCTGCCTACTGGGATGACATTGTCATCTATAGCAGACACTGGCAGTCTCATATAAAAAGGTTAAGGGCAGTCCTAACGTCCTTAAGAGAAGCAGGGCTCACTGCAAATCCAAAAAAATGTGCCCTGGGTAAATCCACTACAAAGTACTTGGGCTATGCCGTTGGGGGGAGGGATAGTAAGGCCACTAGCTAGCAAGGTGGCCGCCATAAAGGAAGTCCCCACCCCACGGACAAAGACACAGGTCCGCGCCCTTTTGGGGTTAGCAGGATATTACAGGCGGTTTATCCCCAATTTTTCAGAAATTTCTGCACCCCTAACAGATCTGACAAAAAAGAGTGCCCCGACCCAAGTTAAATGGTCTTCGGAGTGCCAAGAAGCCTTTGACATGCTTAAAAAGTGCCTGTCAGAGGGCCCCGCTCTTCGGAGCCCAGATTTTAAAGAGCCCTTCATCATCCAGACGGATGCCTCAGAGGTAGGACTGGGAGCAGTGCTGTCCCAGCAATTTGATGGTGTTGAACATCCCATACTGTTCATCAGCCGGAAGCTGTTCCCAAGGGAAGTGAGGTATTCCGTCATTGAGAAGGAGTGCCTCGCGGTAAAATGGGCAATTGAGGCCTTGAGACATTATGTCGCCGGAGTACACTTCACCCTGGTCACTGACCATGCGCCCTTGAAGTGGTTAAACACCATGAAGGACACAAACTCAAGGTTGACCAGGTGGTATATGGCCCTCCAACCCTTCTCTTTTGACATTCAGCATAGACCCGGAAAGGACCATGGAAATGCTGATTTTTTGTCAAGAGAAGGAGTGGAGGGTCGGGCTTCAGCCGTGTGGGACACTAGCCACACACAAACAGTGGAGGTATGTGACAGAGTTAAGTCAACTCCTATCAGTTACGCCTGGGAGACATATGTCTGAGTGCTTCATCCAGCACTCATAAGGGTTAACTCAGGTGGAAGTTAGATAGTCAGGATGTAATCTGACACCTGAGAGCCAGCAAGGTAGAAAAGGATGTTGTTACTAGCAGTAGCTGGCTCTCTCAGACCAGAGCACATGGATAGATGTGCTGCTAGACAGACGGATACAGCACACTACTTACTGCAGCCAAAGTAAGATTTGTTTCATGACTGCTTAAAAGACTCTGAAGGTTTGGTTATGGTTTAGCCAGCCAGCCTGCTAGATAGGTCTGCTGTGTTAGTTAGTTTTTCTCCCAACATGGAGCAGGATTTATTTGTTTAAAGGGACAGTGTACCCGCATGTTATGTTGTAATGGAGAAATAAAGCCATTGAACGTTTTTCATTATCCTGAAACTACACGTGTGGACTGTTCCCTGACCTCGGCTACAGGCTGTCCTGCCACAGTCCCCTCTCAGGGTCTGCACCAATTTAGGATAGTTTGCCTGGTACAGCGTATTATAGGACTTAGTGACATTGATCCCCAGATATCTAATATTTTTCTGTTTCCAATTGAAATAAAAATTTATGGCGGTCAATTTCTCTACATGTTTGGGAAGGTTGATGTTCAGAGCGTCTGATTTGGACTGGTTTATTTTGAATCCGGAGATCCTATTGAATCTCCCCAACAGGTCGAATAAGTTTGGTAGAGAGGTAAGGGGTTTAGATATTGTTAGGAAAACGTCATCCGCTCACAGTGCCACCTTATGCGACTGGCTTCCAATGTCAATACCCGTGATGTCTTTGCTATCGCGTATCTAAGCAGCCAATGGCTCCATACACAAAGCAAAGAGGAGGGCGGAGAGCGGGCATCCCTGTCGCGTTCCGCTCTTAATTTGGAAGGGGTCCGAAGCGAATCCCTGGTGGGTAACCCTTGCAGACGGAGACTCGTATAGGGCAAATATCGCCTTTGTTAGTTTTTCTCCCATCCCAAATGCTCAAAGCGTGGCCTCTAGGTATGGCCAGTCTATCCTATCGAACGCTTTTTCTGCATCCAGACTGAGCGCCATAACTGGTATTAATCTGGCATTGGCTATTTCTAACAGATCAATGATTCGCCGGGTGTTATCTAATGACTGTCGACCCGTGATAAACCCAACTTGATCTGGGTGCACCAGTCTGGGTAGGATGAGACCCAATCTATTGGCCAAAAGTTTAGCGTAGATTTTTATGTCCGAATTAATCAGGGATATTGGTCTGTAACTTTTACAGTCCTGTGGGTCTTTTCCCTGTGTGTGTATTACCGAGATGGACGCCTGGAGCATGTGTTGGGGGAAGGGGGTACCTCCCAGTACTTGATTAAACATTCAGAGGAGATGCGGGGTTAGGTGTTTCCTAAATTTCTTATAATACAGATTCGAGAAACCGTCGGGACCCGGGGCTTTAGAGGGTTTTAGGTTCTTGATAACCTGCGTTCTTTTCTCCGTTGTGAAGTCACTACCCATTACCTCTCTGTCCAACTCGTCCAGACTCGGTAGATTCGAGCCCCTCAAGAAATCTTTTAGGACTTTGTCCGTACCAGCCGAATAGGCAACTTTTCCTCCATCGTACAATTTTTCATAAAAGGTCTTGAATTCCGCTACAATTTTTTTGGGATTGGCCGTGGTCACCCCTGAGTCCAACCGCAAGGCCTGTATATTATAATTATTTGTTTTGGCATTAATCATGTTAGCCAGCAGGGTATCTGGTTTGTTTGCTTTTTCAAAGAATCTTCTCTTAGACCAACTTAACGATTTCTCGGCCTGGGAGGCAAGGAGTAGATTCAATTTAGTCTGTGTGTCGCCAATCTGTTGGCGGGTGGTTAAGTCTGGGGAACTCTTACATTTCTCCCATAATGCCTTTAGCTCTGATTGCTCTTTTAAAATTTTCGCGTTGCTCTCTCTTTTTTTTTTGGCCGCTAGACTAATCAAAATCCCTCTTAGTGTTGCTTTTTGTGCCTCCCAGAGGGTTATGTGGGAGCGGACGCTTCCCGTGTTTTCTCTAAAGAAACTTTTAATTTCGTCACCAATCTTCACCTGCAGATCCAGGATTTTTAAAAGGGATTCATTAATTTCCATTTTGTTCCTGGCCTGTCCAGCCCTATCTGTGAGCACCTTAGCTCTATGGGTGCATGATCAGACCACGAAATATCGTGGATCCCAGAGTGGGCGATTTTTGGGACCAGTCTACTAGAGACAAAAAAGTAATCGATTCTACTGAAGGAGGCATGTGGGTGTGAGTAGAAGGTATAGTCTCTGTCTAGTGGGTGAAGTTCCCTCCAAACATCGACCCTCGTTCCAGAGCCGTGGGTCTGGATGTCGCCCGAAATTTGTGGGAACTTGAACGGTCTAGGGATGCGTTCAACACTGTATTGAAGTCGCCCCCTACAATAAGGGCTCCTTTAGCGTGTTTGCGGATAGTTGCAAATGATGATGTGAAGAAGACCGGGTCTTGTCCATTAGGGGCATATATTACGGCGATCGTTAACGGTTGCTGGTTAATGGACCCTGTGAGTAACAGGAACCTGCCCTCTTTGTCCTCCTTCACCTCATCCACCACCTGCCCCACTCTGTTGTGTACCAAAATTGCCACTCCACGTTTTTTTTCCTGTGCGGAAGCTAGATATACTTGTCTAAACTGCTTATCGAAATATTTGGGGAAGCTGGTGGTGCTAAAATGTGTTTCCTGTATTAACACAATATCCGCGCCCTTTCTCTTGTAGTCAGTGATTGCTATCTTCCTTTTACGAGGACAGTTTAACCCTTTGGCGTTGTGTGAAATAAATGTTAAGGTCATGGCGTGTGTGTAGTCTCACCTCTCATCCCGTATGTCTTAATTTGGAGTGTCCGGCGCTCCCCGGTGAAACTCTGTTTTTCTGCAGTGCACAGCGGTTTGCCAAGTATCAGCAAGACACCACCTAGGCAGGAGGGTTGGGGTGGGCGGGGGGGATACATAAGGAACATAGGACACATACAGGGAAAAAGGAGAAAATTTAAACAACTTACCGTAATTTTCTTTTCCTGGAACCATGGCAGTGGGCACCATTGGGTTAATCCCTTCTCACTCTAGGTAGGACAGGAAGTAGACTTTTGCAGGTAGGCCATATAAGGCCCCTCCCTCTACCTGCACCTCAGTCTTACGATTCTTCCATAGCTGAAAATATATAACGGATAGGCATTAGACATACATAGGGAGGGTAACTATGTGCCCACTGCCATGGTTCCAGGAAAAGAAAATTACGGTAAGTTGTTTAAATTTTCTCCTTTCCTGATCACCCTGGCAGTTGGCACCATTGGGACATACCCAAGCAGTGCAAATTTTAGGGAGGGATACATCAGAATAGACAACACCAGTTTAATGTCTTATCAGTTCAACCTTTATTATTACACTTTACACTTTATTTCACTACAGTTTCTAAGACTCTACACCCAAAGCTTGCGTCAGCTGATGATTGTACGTCTAGTCTGTAGTATTTCAAGAATGTATTGAATGAGGACCAGACAGCTGCTTTGCATATTTGTCCTGGTGTAGCCTGGGCCTTAAATGCCCATGAAGTAGCCATGGCCCTTGTAGAATGAGCTTTCACGTTCAAAGGTTTATCTTGTCCTTTGCTTTCATAAGCTTTTTTGATACAAGACACAATCCACTGTGCAATTGTTGTCTTTGATGCTGCTTGTCCTTTCTTTGGTCCCTCTGGAATGACGAATAATTTGTCTGACTTTCTGATATCTCTCATCCTTTCTAGGTACACTTTAAGACATCTTACCACGTCTAATTTGTGTAGTCTTTCTTCTTTCTTATTTTTTGGTTCTGGACAAAATGACGGAATCACAATCTCTTGATTCATGTGGAACTGTGATACCACCTTTGGCAGGAATTGATGTACTGGTCTAAGAACTGCCTTGTCTTGATGTATGATTAGGAATGGTTCCTTGGCAGATAGAGCCTGTAGTTCTCCCACTCTCCTTGCTGAGGTGATTGCTATCAGAAACGCCATTTTCCATGACAACCATTTTAGGCCTATCTCCTGTATCGGTTCAAACGGAGCTGCTGTTAATACATCCAACACTAAAGACAAGTCCCATGTAGGTACCCTGTTCTTGATTTGAGGTTTTAACCTTTTAACTGCTTGAAAAAACCTGATTATCAATCTTTCCATTGCCAGATTTCTTTCCAACAAAGCTGATAGTGCAGACACTTGTACTTTCAATGAGCTGAGACTGAGACTTTTCTCAAATCCTTTATGCAGGAACTCCACTATAGATACAATTCTTGGTGAAAGGAAATTTTCTTTCTCTTTTTCACACCAATCACAAAAGCAAAGCCAGATTCTATGGTATACTCTTGATGTGGAACTTTTCCTTGCTTGTAACAGGGTTTGAATTTTTTTCTCTGAACAACCCTTCAGTCTCAATGTTTCCCGCTCAATCGCCATGCCGTCAATGCCCATTGTTTGGTATTTGGATGACATATTGGCCCTTGTCGCATCAGGCCTTTGCGATCTGGTATGCGCCATGGTGTATCCACTGCCATATTTACCAGGTGTGTAAACCAAAGCCTTCTTGGCCAGTATGGTGCTATGAATATCACCTCTGCTCTGTCTTCCCTGATTTTCCTGATTGTTTTCAGAATCAGAGGAATTGGAGGGAACAGGTATCCCAACTTGAAGTCCCATTTGAGACTGAGAGCATCTATAGCTTGTGCGCTTGGGTGAAACTGTCTGGAACAGTAGTTCCTTACTTTGCGATTCTGGTGTGTCGCCATAAGATCGATGTCTGGTTGACCCCATCGCTCTACCAGTTCTTGAAATACTCCTGGATCTAATGCCCATTCTCCTGGGTGTATGATATTCCGACTTAGAAAGTCTGCTGTGACATTTTCCAGTCCTGGGATATGTATGGCTGTAATATCTGACAAGTGGCACTCTGCCCAACAGAGTATTTCTGCTGTGAGCTTCATCAGCTTTCTGCTCCTGGTTCCTCCTTGTTTGGCTATATATTTGACCACTGACCTGTTGTCTGATTCTATTTTTATACAGCCACCTCTTATATTGTCTTGGAAAACTTCTAGGGCCCTTTGTACTGCTTTTAATTCCAGTAGATTTGATGGCAGGTGCTTTACCTGATTTCCCCAGGCTCCTTGCACCACTTCTTCTCCCATCTGAGCCCCCCAACCTGTCTTGCTCGCATCTGTTGTAATCTTTAACCAGTGTACTGGTTGTAGCGTTTTCCCTTTCTCCAGGTTTCGGGTATCTTCCCACCACTTTAACTCCTGTTTTGTCTGTGGGTGTAACAAGATTCTTTGTCTTGTGTCTTTGTGATTCCCGTTCCATTGTTGTAGAAAATTGTTTTGCAGTGGTCTCATATGTAACGCTGCCCACTTTGTGACGCTTAATGTTGAAGCGAATTTCCCTAGGAGTCTCATGCATTCTTCTGCTGAAGTCCTGGTAGCTTCCCTGAGCCTCCTCGTTTGTATGGCTATGTCTTGCCTCTTTGACTCTGGTAATCTCACTTCTCCTTTCTCTGTATCGAATTCTACACCCAGAAATCTTAACAGCTGAGTGGGTACGAGATGGCTCTTGTCTCTGTTTATTAACCAACCGTGATGTTCTAGGAAGGTTATTACCATTCTCTGGTCTTGCTGGAGTTTCTCCAGATCCTTTGATTTTACCAAGATGTCGTCCAGGTAAGGGTATATCTCTACCCCCCTTTTCCTCATTTCTGCCACTAGAGGGGCTAGAACCTTTGTAAACGACCTTGGGGAAGTTGCCAGACCAAATGGTAGTGCTGTGTACTGATAATGATCCTGATTTACTGCAAACCTTAGGAATCTTTGATGCCCTTTTGCTATGGGCACATGTAGATAAGCGTCTTTTAAGTCTATCGCCACCATCCAGTCTCCTGGTTGTACCTCCTGAATAATCAGATTTAAAGACACCATCTTGAATTTTCTTATCTTCAAGAATGAATTTACCCTTCTTAGGTCTAGGATTGCTCTGTAATCCCCTGTAGGTTTCTTTACTAAAATTATCCTGGAATAAATTCCGCTTCCTCTGTCTTCTTGAGGTACCTTTTTTATTACTTCTGCTTGTAATAATTTCTTTAAAGCCGAATTCATCTGTCTTTTCTTTTCTTTGGACTGTATCCATGTTATTACGCCCATATTTCTTTTTGGTATCTCCCTGAATTCTATACTGTATCCTTGACGAATGGTCTGTAATACCCACTCGTCCTGTATTGTTTGGGCCCATGTTGTGGAAAACTTTCCCAGCCGCCCTCCTACGGACAACTGCTGGGCCCTCTGACCTTCATGTGGATTTATTCTTTGTGAATGATCCTCTTCCTCTAGAGCCACGAAAAAGCCGGTTCTGGCCACCTCTCCATGTTGTTTGCCTTGGAAAAGCCCTTCCAGGCTTGGATGCCTTTGCTTCTTTATACTGATTTCTATTCGTCTGTTGGAAACTGAATCTTCTGGCTCTGTATTCCTGCGGTAGAAAAGTGCTCTTTCCACCTGATGCTTTTGTTATTATTGCATCCAGTTTGCTGCCGAATAGGAATTCACCTTCAAATGGTAATGCACACAAGGTGTTCTTTGATGCTGTGTCAGCCATCCACTGTCTGAGCCATAAAGCCCTTCTTGCTGATACCGCCAGTGCCATAGACTTGGCCGCTAATTTTACTGCATCCAATGAGGCTTCTGCTATGTAATCTGTTGCCCATTTTACTTCTGACAATGCCTTAAGAATAGCACTTCTTTTTACGCCTTTGTCTATTGCCTCTTCAATGTTGGCAATCCATACTCGCATAGCCCTAGCTGTTGAGGTAGTTGCTATGGCTGGTTTGTAGGCTGTTCCTGCAGTAACATATGCTTTTTTCAATACATAATCCATCCTTTTATCCATAGCGTCCCTTAGTGACGCTGCTTCCTCTATAGGGATTGTGGTCTTTTTTACTATTCTGGAAATAGCAGTATCCACCTTTGGGCTAACCTCCCAATTTTTCACCTCTTCTTGTGGGAATGGATACATCTTCCCCAATCTTTTAGGCGCAAATATTTTGGCGTCTGGTCGGGCCAATTCCACCTGAATGAGGTCTTTAATTACTTGGTGGATAGGAAAAACTCTACCCTTTCTTTGTCTTGCCCCAAAAAGTTTATCTTTCTTATGGGCTAACTCGTCAGTGTCCTCTAGTTCTAACGCCTGTCTCATGGCTTTGATAAGTGGATCCACCATCTCTACATCAAATTCAGATTCTTCCTCCTGAATATCTTGATCTGATGAATCCATTTCTCCCTCTGATACTTGAAAACAATCAATTTCAGACTCATCTGACGAAAAACCTTTCCCCCTATCCAGACTGGTTTGGGATCTAGATCTTTTTTGCGTAGGGTTAACAGCTTGCTGGACTGCTTCATCCACACTCTGTTTAACTGCCTCCTTCATCAATACAAGGAAAGTGCTCATCTGCTCACTGGTATCACTATTAGAGCTGGTTTCTCACAAGCTGAACACCGCTTCGTTTTTTTAGCAACCTTTCTTTTATGTTGCAGGGATTCCCCTGTCCCTTTTGAAGATTCTGCTTCTGGGAGGGTAACCACCGAACTAAATTATAAAAACAAAATAAATACTAAACATACACCCTAATGTATATATATACCATCTCTCTTTTCCCATGTAGAACTAAAACTAAGGACTCACCTAGTCTTGGGAACTGACGTTTTGGGTGTTTCCATTTTTGAATCCATGCTGAGCGTCCATGCTGCAGCTTTCACTCACACACACACACCGTGTGGTCGTCGCTTCTCTGACGTCATCAAGTGCTCGTGCACGGCTCGCGTGTCTGTGCACGCATCTGCCGGCGTGCCGTGACGCGCTCCCGAGCGGCCGCGTGCACTGTACCCTTTTCCGCAGTATCTCAGATACACATGCGGTCATCTGAACCTCCTTCGGTTCGCAGCAGAATTACTGGGGTAGTTAACCGCCGCGTTCCATACGCTAGTGCGGTTAATTGAGCCTCCTCTGCTCGCAGCTATGGCTGCTCCCCCTTCCGCCTGTAGCGGGCTGTTGGGTACTTTACCGCAGCGTCCATGCGCTTATGCGGTGAGTCTGGGCCTCCACGGCTCCCAGCTGCAGCTGCTGTGCGCCTTCGATCGGTCCTGGGCTTTGCACCTAAGCTTCCCCGCCTGCGGCTGCAGCTGTTCCCCCCCCCCCCCAACAGGGGCTCCCCCGACTCTAAGGGGTCTCCGTCTTGCCACCCGTAGGGCGCATCGCGGAGCTTCAGGGCAGAGAGGCTGAGATCCTGGCTATCTGCACAAGGTGCAGTAGGTGAGCCCTGTTAGAAAATAAAAAATCCTACTCCTAGCTGTGAGGACAGGAAAAAGACTGAGGTGCAGGTAGAGGGAGGGGCCTTATATGGCCTACCTGCAAAAGTCTACTTCCTGTCCTACCTAGAGTGAGAAGGGATTAACCCAATGGTGCCCACTGCCAGGGTGATCAGGAAAAACAACAACATGAACAACAGAATAGGAGAGGTGTCTGTAGTCCTAGATCACTGCCTCCCCCTTGCCTTTGGGTTGGTGAAGTTCAGCAGGAATCCCTGTCTCCCTCCTCCCCTGCACAGGGTTACTCCACCCACTCCCAAGGACTTTCTCGGGTACCTGGGCATCCGCCCCGGCCCGAGTCTGCAGACACATGGCGACGGCCAGACCTGAGTCCCAGCCGGCAGTCGAGCCGTAATGTTGTGTTCATATGCTTTATTTCAGTGTTCATTTCTCTAGCACTACTAAAACTGTTAGTTTACCATAAGACCCCCCCATCAACCTGTTTAACTAAATAACTTAATAACTAGACCTACCCCCTGCTTCCGACCTTCCCGAGGATTGGATTGAGTTGCCATCACCAGACATTTGTTGGACCCCCCTGTTCTATTTACTATATCCTCGTTTGTTGGTCCCTGTTCAGTATCCTCTGGGGCCCTATATCTTTTGCTATCCTTTTGCCCGTGCGTACCTATCTCCCGCTCCTCTCTCTCCTCTATGCCCCTTATTCACCTTACTACCCTCCCGTGCCCTCTCTGCCTTCTATCCCCTCTAGCCTGCCCCCCCCCTCTTCGTCTGGACTCATCCCTTCCCTGTCCCTTCCTCTCCCCCTCTTCATCTCCTGCCCCCCCATTCTATCCCCTCCCTGCGCTCCTGGCAACCCTTTTACCCTCTTACTGCCCTTCCTCTTCCAACCCCTCACATCCACTCTCATCCCCCCGCTTCCGTCCCCCACTGCCACATTCCACTGCTCGTTTGTAGCGGGGCCCCCTCTTCCGGCCGCCCCCTTTGCTGCCCTCCAAATCCCTCTGCTTCCCCCCCTCCCCCCCTCTCTTCATTCATCCCTAACCCTCCCGGTGTCTCGGTCTTCTTCCGCTAAGGGCCTCTCGTCCGCGCCTCTCGGCATGTCTGTTCTGTAGCTGTGGCTCCTCCCCCTTTGGCTTTTGCTGCCGCCATCTTGGAAGTCCGTAGCTGCTTCTAGGAAGGCCCTCTCGCGAGATCCGTCTGCTCCTCCTCTGTGACGTCATCTGGGTCCGCCCCCGGCCGTGTGTCCAGTCGGAGTTAATCCAAGATGGCCGCCAGTCGTGGAGCAGCGCTGCTGGGCTGAAGAGGCAGTGTGGGGCTATTTTCAACAGGGAACAACCGGTTCCTTCAAGGGCTCCCAACAGTAGAGCTGCAACGGTATTAACTGGAACATTGTAAGGTGAGCAGTTAGGTAAGATTTTGTAGTTTTTTCTCACTTAGGGCTGCGGGGCTGTCTGTTCTTGTTTGCCCTCCCAGCCTCCTTCCAGGCTGGGTCCGGGGTTGTGCTCCCGCCAGCCGCCTCGTCAGGAACTTTGTCTTGGAGCCCTATTTTAGCTAAGAAGCTCCCCCCATCCTCCAGACGCCGCAGGGTGTGCGAGACGCCGTTGCGGGTCACCAGTAGACCAAACGGATACAGCCAGCGGTATCGTATCCCCTCATCGCGGAGCACCTTTGTGATGGGTGTAATCTGCCGCCTTTTAAGAAGGGTGATGGGGGAGATATCTTGAAAAACCTGCAACTTGTGGCCTTCAAATAACGCCTCATTCCGGGTCATCTGGCAGAAGGACTCTTTTATTTAAAAAAAAGTGAAAGCGGGCTATGATATCGCGGGGGGGGGGGTCCCCGGGTTGTGGCCTCAATCTCAGGGCTCTGTGGCACCGGCCTAAGTGGATGTCACGTTCCGGTTTGTCCGGCATGAGCTGCAGCAGCCATCTTCCCATGAAATCCTCCGGGTCTGTCTCTTCTTCTGGGACCCCCGGATCCGCACGTTATTGCGGCGGTCTCGATTATCCGAGTCCTCCTGCCTGCCAGTGAGCCACACCACTTCTTTCACATGGGCCAGTTGTTTGTCGGTTTTATGCTGGGCTTTGATGGTAGCGTCTAGTTTTTTCTCCAGGGAGTCCGTTCTGACCCCTATGCTGCCAATATCAGCCCTCAGCGCCGCCAGTTCTGACTGAAAGCACCGCTTGATGTCCAGGCAGAACTCCCTCATATCCCTCCTGCGCATTATTTGGTCGTCCCTGCCATTTTCTTCTCTTTCTTCTTCCTCCAACTCGGTGCCACTTTGGGCAGGCCCCTCTTGGTTTTTGGCGCGCCCCGCATCCCCTTTTGCAAAATAGTCCGTTAGGACCGACGAGGTCCGCTTCGAACGCGTTGCCCGCGACATCTGTACTTGTTTAGCAGGCTGTGGGGGTTTGTCTGGTAAGCGTCCGTGTAGTTTTCGTGCTTTATTTATTAATTTTAATGCCGGCTGTGAACGGAGCTCTCTGCTCACACGTCCAGACAGCTAGCCGTCGCGCATGCGCCTCACTTCTACAATAATTTAACTTAAAAAGACTGGGAGAGGGGAAAAGACGAAAAGAGAATGGCATTGCTTTTGAAATAATTTTCCATATTGACACACGTGCTTTTTGAATACTGAATAGTACACTATTGAATACTGAATACCCTCCAGGCGCACCTCTTCGTTTTATACTGATATAAATCACACCACAGCACTGTTTCCTCAGAAGTTATGTGGGGGTTTTTTTTCCCTCTCTCCCCTTCTCCCCTACCCCTCCCTCCTTCCTTAGCTTATATGTTTTTACAGCACTTCAATTTTGTGTTTTTCAGATTTGGAGAGTTCCCCTAGTAATATATCTATTTCCTATATAAGTTCTCCATGGTTCCCAGACTTCTAAGTATTTATGTATTGTGTCGTTTTCTATCCCTGTCAGTTTTTCCATGAGACAGACCCTCAATAGCTTCACTTTTACTGTGCATCTATAGCTGGTTGATGTTCCTGTTTCCAGGCCTTGGCTATTTCACATCTGGCGGCTCTATATATCTTATCTTCGTTTTTTTCCATGTTTTCTATTGGTCTACATAGCAATACTTTCATGGGGTCTAGGGGGAAGACAAACCCAAGAAATGCCTGTGCCATGTCATGTGTGGCCCTCCAAAGCTTTGTAACCTTTCGACACATCCACCACATATGTATGAACGTTCCCTGTTGACCACACATTGTGTGGAATAAGTAATAGATTCTTGGTAATAAGTTCATTTTAATAGCATTTACTCTACCTATCCAGGATATAATTTACCTGGACCATTCTTCTAAGTCTTTTTTCAGTGTTTTTATTAGTGCTGGGTAGTTTGTCTCATATATGGTGTCTTTTGTATTGGTCAACCAGATTCCCAAGTACTTGCTCCACTTCAATAGGTCCTTTTTAATGTTGCCAAATAATGTGGTAGTGGGGGAAATAATGGATTAGCTGTTTTGATAGAGCAATTTGTAGTTTCTAGAGATGTTATTTATTTATTTTTATTTATTAATTTATAAAATATTTTACCAGGAAGTAATACATTGAGAGTTACCTCTCGTTTTCAAGTATGTCCTGGGCACAGAGTAAAACAAATAATACATGGTTACAAGTACAGTTACATAAATGAACAGGGTATACATTATATACAAGACATTGTGTGCACAGTTAAAGAAAATATATATTATGAGCGTATGAAACAGTTACAGACCAGGTTAAAATGTGAGACAGCCTTAGATTTGAAAGAACTTAAACTGGTGGTGGATGTGAGAGTCTCTGGTAGGTTGTTCCAGTTTTGGGGTGCACGGTAGGAGAAGGAGGAACGTCCGGATACTTTGTTGACCCCTAGATATTTAATGTGAGTTGGTCGCCATTTCAACTTGAATTTTTTTTGTTGAATTTGGATCTCTGGGTGTGGGAGGGACAGGTTCAAGGCTTCCAATTTGTACTTTGTTGATTTTGTATCCTGATAGCCCACCAAATTTCTCTGGTGACTTCAGCAGATTTGGTAGAGAGATCAGTGGGTTGACTAAGTTTAGGATGAAATCATCTGCGAACAGCGATATATTGTAATTATTGTCGCCTATGTTTATTCCTTGAATAACTGGGTGCTTTATGATCTTTGAGGCCAGAGGCTCAATTGATAGGGCAAAGAGGAAGGGAGATAGGGGGCAGCCCTGCCTTGTGCCATTCTTAATATTTATTTTCTCTAGTTTATCACTTGGTATTTTAACTAGGGCTCTAGGGGAGTGATAGAGGGCTCTGACCCCTTCTAAAAATGGTCCAGAGAAACCAAAGGACTGCATGGTCTTGTCCAGGAATGTCCACTTAATTCTGTCGACCGCCTTCACTGCGTCTGGGCTCAGTAGGATTGCCTTTGTTTTAGTGGAGTGGATATGTTCTATGATATTGACTATTTTATTTTTGTATTGTCAGAAGCCTGTCAGCCTGAGACAAAGCCCATCTGATCTATGTTAAGCCTTGGTCATATTGGGTTTAACCTATTGGCTAGGATCTTGCTGTATATTTTAATGTCTGAGTTTATAGGACAGTAACTGCCACATTAGTGGCAATTATGAATGGTTTTACAGTTATGAAATTACTTTTATAGTTGCTGACCAGGACTTTTTGATGTGAGTGTATATTTTTAAATATAAATATAAATGTAATCCTGCTCCGTCTGCAACTCTTTTTTCCAAGTCTCTTTCTCCTGGGCTTACTGACTTTTGAGGATGGAGCAGTCTCTCTGTTTTTAAATAAAACAAGCATTTGACAATAAAGCCAGTGACTGTGATAAACCATGCACAGAATATGGGCATAGATTGCCAAACTGACAATGAATGGGCAACCTAAATAAAAACACACAAAATACAATACATTACAATGAAATCAAAACAACCATTTGCCTAAATATACATTGCTTGTCACCGATTATCTATACCCATAAAGGGGCATAGATAAGCACATTGGCAGTTAATGGGCATCCTAAAAATATATATATAATTAAATAACATACAACCAATGTGTTTGTTACCTTTGCTGTATTCACCCTCCAAATCCTGCTCCGTCAGCAACTCTTGACCCATGATGCAATGCTCCTCAACCGGCCGATGTGAGAAGTCCCAGATCATATTTTGCTTGAAGAGACGTCTCCGGTAAGAGGAACAAACAGAAAAGGTCTGTTATAGCAGAAAAGCTCTAAGAAAGAGGAAGTACTAATTGCATATATATAGAGTAATAGTCGGGTACAGAGGAGAGCTATCCCAGATCTAGCCTAGACGGAGGGCATAGGGAATTGCTGTTGGTATAGTTACACAGTTACACAGTTACATACTAGATGAGGTTGAAAAAAGACGTACGTCCATCAAGTTCAACCTATGATAAATTTAGACAACTGATACTTTATCCTATTTTCTTATTGATCCAGAGGAAGGCAAACACCCCCCCCCCCTCCCCCCCAGAGTCATATTATCCAATGATATCTCATAAGGGGAAAAATAAATTCCTTCCTTACTCCAAGAATTGGCAATCGGATTAATGCCTGGATCATGTATACTTATTTGGTATATCCCTGTATACCTTTCCTTTCTAAAAAGATGTCCAAACTTTTTTTTTTTAACAAATCTATTGTATCTGCCATCACAGTCTCCATGGGTAATGAATTCCACATTTTAATCATATCCCCTCTTAGACGCCTCTTTTTTTTATTATTGTTTTTCACATATGATATCACATTATACATTTCTGACTCTTCTGGAAAGAGTGGCATACATATATGTTTGTAGTCACATAAGATCACAGAACAGATAACATTTATCTTAATACAACTTATATGTCCGTATTGACTGTATGGTTCCCCATACACTTGTGGATTGAATGAGGGTGACTTCTGATATACAGTATAACTATGAGTTTGCTCACTCTTGGGGTTCGTCAATTTTGTATTAAAGATAGATTAAGAGAAAGGGATAGAAAGAAAGAGGGTAGGGGAAAGATTGAGAGTGTAGACCAACATTGTTCCTTCTTCTGTTCTATTAGCCACCACGTCTCTTTTTATTTTTGTTTTTCCCTACCCTGATTTAGCTTAGGATGGGAACCATAGGTCCCAAACTTTGTGGAATTTCTCCACTTTTTGAGAGAGTTGGGCCGAGAGAAGTTCCATTATTTTGACTTCTTTCAGTCTTTTGTTTACCGTTTGTTTGGAGGGCGCATTTATGTTCTTCCAGGCCGCTGCTATTGAACAGCGTGCGGCAATGAGATTAAATCTAATCAGTTTGCCCACTGGGGAGGGGACCTCCTCAATAGGTTTTCCTAGTAGATATGTCACCGGGTCCAAAGGGATTCTCAGCTCCGTGGTTTCCTGCAGCATATTTTGAATATGTATCCAAAATCGTTGTATTTTTGGGCAGAACCACCATATATGAGCCATATCTCCTCTCAGGCCACACCCCCTCCAGCAGAGACCCGGTGTGCCTGGGAAGATCTGGCTCAGCCTACTCGGGGTTAGGTACCACTGGAATAATATTTTATATATATTTTCTTTCGTGGTCGTACAGATTGATGTTTTCGCTGCCGATTCCCAGATATCCTCCCAGTCTTCCCTATCTATTTCTATCCCGAGATCTTCAGCCCATTTCAACATATAGTTATGATTTTGTGGAGTGGATGACAAAGTCAATCCCGTGTATATCCTCGAGATCAGACCCTTCTGGTGCACCCCTACTGTGCATAGTCTTTCAAATTTTGTTAAATTCAGAAAGCTCTTGTTCTGCGATACTGATTGCAGAAAGTGCTTAATCTGTAGGAAGCTGAAAATTGGGATATCTTGTGCTTGAAATTTTGTTTGCACCTCTTGGTATTCTTCTCATAATCCAGGGGGAGCATGGTGAGTATAAACACAAGAAACAGCACTCTAAGTGTAGATGTACCAATAATGATAATAATAAGTCCCTAGTGAAACTTGGCCCCTACGGGTGTCCTACTCACAAGAAGGTAGTGATAATCAAGCAGAGGTAATCAAGGGCTGACCATGGATATCAGGAAAACTGGAGTTGCCCCTTCACCGGGGGAATGTGACATCGGCAAGAGAGAAATGCACGCACATAGCACAGATCATATGATTTCAACAATTTATAAAATAACTCTAAAAAGTGCACACTTACAGTGTTGCAGATAAAAAACAGCGTGTAAGCTATAATAAGCTTAAAATGACCACCTGGGAGACAAATGCCGCCTCTTGGTATGTCATTGGTTTGCCTCCGATCACCAGATCTTCTAATCTTACGATATTGAGCTCCCTTAGTTTCTTAAAGGAGCTTTTTATGCACCCTGGGGGAAACTCAGGGTTATTATATATAGGAGTTAACAATGAGGGATTCGAATTGAGTGTGTATTTCTTTTTGTTTTTGGACCAGATCTCCCACGTACACCTCATCAATCCCAACTCAAACCTTCCAGTAGGTCCCTCACTCACCGCCCCACCCCAGATGGGCCGATGTCAAGGAGCGAGGGGACACAAAGACCGACTGCATCTGCAACCAGCTTGCGGATGAGGGGTCGTTATTCCATGACACCACTTGTTTCAACTGGGACGCTTGATAGTATTTGGTTATATCAGGCACCCCCATGCCCCCTCCCTCCTTGGACGCCAACATTACTGATCTCGCCACTCTTGGCCTTTTATTTTTCCATACAAATTGGAACACTCTGTTTTGGATGTTTTTAAGTTCCGTCAACGGGACTTTTACCGAGATTGTTTGGAATAGGTACAGTAATCTTGGGACTACCTTCATTTTTACTGTAGCTATCCTACCTATCCAGGAGATCTGTAGATCGTTCCAGCGCTGTAGGTTTTTTTTTATTTTTTCAAACAGCGGAGGGTAGTTACTCTTATAGAGATCCCGGAATGATTTTGTTATTTTGATTCCTAGGTATTTAATATTATTGGCAGCCCATTTCTATTTAAATTTAGATTGTAATATTGCCATCTCTGTGGTTGGTAAGTTTAAGTTTAGTATTTCAGATTTGTCGTTATTCATTTTGTACCCGGATATTTTGCCAAATTGATTTAATTGTAGCTGGAGGTTGGGCAAGGATATCAATGGGTTTGCTATAGACAATATAATGTCATCTGCAAAGAGAGATATCTTATAGTTTATCTCCCCTATCTTGATACCTTGGATATTTTGATCCTCCCTAATTGCGGATGCCAGCGGCTCAATTGTTAATGCAAAGAGGAGCGGGGACAGGGGGCAGCCTTGTCTGGTGCCATTTTTGATTATAATAGGAGTCGAGTCCCCTCCCGGAAGTTTGACATAGGCAGTGGGCGACCTATACAGGGCTCTAACGCCCTCTAGGTATGGTCCCAAGAATCCAAACTTTAACAATGTTTTATCTAAAAAAAAGCCCACTTGATTCTATCAAACGCTTTTTCCGCGTCTAAGCTTAATAGAGTCGCCTTTGTATCGGTCAGGTGTACGCAGTCCACTATATTAATAACTTTTCGGGTGTTATCAGAGGCCTGTCTGTTCTGAATGAAGCCCACCTGATCTATGTGAATGAGTCTTGGTAGGATCGGGGACAACCTGTTCGCTAAAATTTTACTATATATTTTCAAGTCTGTATTCAACAACGAAATGGGCCTATAGCTTCCACATTGGAGAGGGTCCCGTCCCTCCTTATGGATAATGGCTACGTTGGCCATGGCCATTGAGGCCAGAATGGGCTCCCCCATTGGGAGGATGCCTGGAGAATATTTTTGGTACCCAAGAAATTGTCAATCCTTGAGTAGGTCTGATGTGGGGCTGAGTAGTATGTATAATCCTTTTGTCCCTGATGTTGGGCCCTCCAGATATCCGTTAGTGAAAACTCTTTTATTGTCTCTCTGAATTTTGTGGAGCTTGCACGGGTTCGACTGGATTGGTTTGTCCCTGTTATTGTGGCTTTGTCTATGTCTGGGTTGTAGACCACATTCATATCTCCTGCTATCAGCAAGTAGGATAGTGTTTGTTGATCTAGCATCTCCAAAACCCTGTTTAAGAATTCGGCCTGAGCTTCATTTGGGGCATAAATATTGAGAAGGGAGACTTTAACTCCCGACAGAGATCCTTTCACCAACAGATATCTGCCCTCTGGATCTGGGACAACCTCTTCCACTGCAAATGGTGTGTTATTTTTAAATATAATAGCTACTCCTCTTTTCTTTGTTTTAGAGGACGCAAAGTATGCTTGGGGATAGGTTTGCTTAAATGTGTTAGGGGGGAGTTGGTGTTGAAATGAGTTCCTTTAATAAACACTATGTCCCCTTTTGACTTTTTGGCTTCACTGTGAGGGGAGAGAGGCATCTCAACCTTCCAGGGAACGTCGCAACGCTTTTTTTTCCCCCTGGGTCTTTAGGTTCCTGGGGCTGCTCTGGTGGTTCTCTGCTGGGCCAGACACTCTGATGATCTGGAACCTCGTCGTCTTCAGGGTAAGTTGGTATCTTCTTCCTGCCCCTCATGTCTCTGCCCTTGTAAGGCAGTGAGTCCCAGCAGGCGCAGGAATCTGGGGGCTTCTTCCATATGTGTAATCGTGAAGAACTTTCCTTTAGCGTGGACGCTGAGCTTGAATGGAAATCCCAATCTATAGCGCACGTTGTGATCTTGCAGGTGCTGAGTTAGAGGCTTTAAGTCCCTTCGGCGGAAGATGGTTGTTAGGTCCAGTCTACCAGACCTTAGAGCAGGCAACTTCTTCTACTCGACCCGGGGAGATTCATTACGCAGCTGCTATATGCTTCTGGTCTCAGATATGATAGTCGAGCTCGGAGAAGCAAAGACTCAATGCACACAAGGTAGCCGAGTCATCACTTCTGATTTTAATATGCTAACAGAGGAATATTTATACAAAAGGCAAGGACAATACATCGTGTGTCAATTTCATACATCTGTTACAAACTAAGTTCTCATGTATAGATCATACATCTAAAATGACATATACCATCTGGCCTAAATTAGTAGAAATAGGGATCAAAGGTCAATAACTACTAATGGGGTAAGAAACAAGACTAGTGGTCTTGTTTCTTATAATCTTGTTTCTTATGTAATAGATATCCTGGGACAGCTGTTCCAAAGCTAGAATACTTTTACTATTTGGTCTCTGAGAGAACAAAGCTTGACACATATTTATTTTAACCTGTTCAGTCCCTGAAAAGAACAGAGCTGGCAGATATAGTTTTTAACCTTACATTGGTCGTTCTAGACAGAACGCTGTATGTCTGAATCTGTTCTCCCTGGAAGGGTATCTGGTTCAGCTCTCAGCTTTTGGCTAGGATTTTTTCTTTTGAGCCATGTGAATGAAAACGTGCAATCACGTCGCTACGCCTTTTGGGGTCTTCTTGTCTGGGGCCCGGGGCCCTATGGGCTCTATCTAGCTCCGTGTCCTCCTTTTTCATCTCTGTGGCCAGGTAGTGGAAGAGGTCTTGCAGGTAGGGTGTGAGGGCCTCTGCTGTTACAGATTCAGGGATGTTTCTGAACCGCAGATTTTGGCGTCGATCTCGATTCTCTTGGTCTTCAAGACCGTCTTTCCTGATTCAGCCTATTAATCTCGTCCTCAGCCGAGGACTGGACCACCTCAATCTCCTCCACCCTGCCCTCAAGAGACTCCGTTCTCTGGGTTAGGCCATTGAGGTCTAATTTTAGCTTGTTGATCGCGCTTGTTAGAGCCTCATTGAAGCCTTTCCTCTTTTTTGGCAAACATCTGGCCCATATAGTCCTCAAGGAAGTCTTTTGTGATGTTTTGACTTGCGCTGGAATTCTCCTGCAGTGGCTGCTCGCGGGCGGGAGCACTTGCCACGCTGGTGCCGGCGCCATCTTGGCTCTCCTCCTCCTGATCTGCCGAGCGCTTCGTGGGAGTAAAGTAGGTAGAAACGCTTTGCGCGGCGATTCCTTTTTGATGTTTTGCTATCCTGGCTTGTAGCTAATACTGCTCTGAATGTTTCCCTGGCGTTTTGGGTTGGATTTTGCACTTTTTTTCGCCTTCTTAGTGGAGGGGTATCGGGACCTCCGCTTTTAGGCTGGCATGTGCGATGACTGTCACCGGAAGCCCCCCCCCAGACGCCTCTTTTCTAATGTAAATAAATATAATTTAGCTAGCCTCTCATAAGTTTGATTGCTAATCTCCTTTATTAATTTTGTGGCTCCTCTTTGCACTCTCTCTAGTTCCATAATGCCTTTTCTTAGGATTGGTGCCCAAAATTGTACTCCATATTCAAGGTGTGGTCTTGCTAATGCTTTCTGAAAGGGCATAATTATGTTTACTTCCCTTCCATCCATTGCCCGTTTGATGCAAGATAAGATCTTGTTTGCCTTTGCAGCTACTGCATGACATTGGGCACTATTGCTAAGCCTGCTGTCTACAAGCACTCCTAAATCCTTCTCCATCAAGGATTCCCCCAATATATCTCCATTTAATCTGTAAGTCGCTTTTTATTCTTGCATCCCAAATGCATAACCTTACATTTATCTGTATTAAACCTCATCTGCCATTTACCTGCCCACGTTTCCAGTCTCTCCAAGTCCTTCTGAAGAGAAATTACATCCTGCTCTGATTCTATTACCTTACACAATTTAGTATCATCAGCAAAGATGGAGACTTTGCTCTCGATCCCAACCTCAAGGTCATTAATAAAAAAGTTTAAAAAGCAGGGGTCCCAGTACCGATCCCTGAGGTACTCCACTCACGACTTTAGCCCAACCTGAAAAAGTTCCATTTATGACAATCCTCTGTTGTCTGTCCTTTAACCAGTTTTCAATCCAGGTGCATATATCTATGTATATATTTCTCAAAATCTTGTTTGTGAGTGTCTGGAGACCATTTGCTTGGTCCGTCGGTCCGCCCGCCCTCCCACGGCTCTCATTGGCCCCCCAGAACACGCTCTCTCCTCCCACAGGCCGCTCCCTCCCCATGGCTTTCACATCCCCCGACTCTCAGCCTCCCCCCTGTCTCTCGCCTCCCCACGCCTCTCGCCCTCCCCATGCCTCTAACCCTCCCCACGCCTCTCGCCCTCCCCACGCCTCTCGCCCTCCCCACGCCTCTCACCTCCCATAGGCCACTCCCTCTCCCCGGCGCTCTCCCTCACCTGGCGCTCACCTCTTTCCCCGTCGCTCTCCCCCTTCCCCGTCACTCTCCCCCTTCCCCGTCGCTCTCCCCCTTTGGCGCTCTCCCCCACCCGGCGCTCTCCCTCACACACACCGCACCCTTCCCCGGCGCTCTCCCCCTTCCCCGGTGCTCTCCCTCACTCGGCGCTCTCCCTCACACACACCGCACCCTTCCCCGGCGCGCTCTCCCCCTTCCCCGGCGTGCTCTCCCCCTTCCCCGGCGCGCTCTCCCCCTTCCCCGGCGCACTCTCCCCCTTCCCCGGCGCGCTCTCCCCCTTCCCCAGTGAAGGAAAATCCGTTATTTCCTCCCCGGGCTTCAGAACCGAGAGGAACTTTTCCTCTGCCAGGTACATTGAAGCCTTGTGACTGGATACACTATCTGCACCGTTTGCAGCAGACTTCCCCGGAGAAGTTTTTCACGCCCTGCCACTGTTATCTCCGATTTTTGATGAACTTTTCAGGCCTGGGAGACGAACAAAATGAAACGTAACGCACGCAAGGTTTCAAATCCTTTGTCTCAATTTATTACTCATAGGGTAATGATTTTTATACAGAAAAAAAAAGATATTGGTTAGATGCGTAACATAGGCGTGTCCTGGGCGTATACTAGGTGTGTCTTGGGCGTAGCTTTGATTAGAGGCGTGATTTAGGGGCAGGACATATTAGTGGCGTGACTTTTGAGACGTGTTTTTTTTCAATACAATCAATTGTCTAAATACATAGCTTATTCATTGTCTGTTATCAAAAGAGACCTTGAGTCTTAGCAACTTTATTTCATTATCTTGCTTCTTGCAGAGAACCATTCTATTATATTCTACTAAAACACCAGGAAATTGACATCACAAAAGTATCTAGTAATATCCTGACCAGGAAGAAAGGAAATGCAATTTAGCAGAGAAACTGAGTGCATTTATGAATTATATTTCAGCAAAAAGGCTGACTACAGAATCTTAACTAGTTATGACCATACAATGTCTGGCCTGACATACTGGTCCTAACAATCCCTCCTTTTTGTTCTCTAATAGAACAAATACCCTTACTAGGTACGCTTCTCTATGACTATGGCCTTATGGGGACCAATAGTATCATAGACTCTGTTCATGGCCACATATGAATTATTAGTTGCATACATGGCGTGAGATGAAACTGAAGGTTTCCTTGAGACAAATGAAAGCATTGCACACTTAGCACAGTGAAAAATAACAAAAATTGCTGCGATTATACTAATCACTACAATAAAACCATAGAGAATTTTCATACCCAATTCTCCAATCCAACTAGTGAGTCCTGACATCCAATTTAAGCTAAGGCCTGAGGATTCTTTACGCATCCTTGCCTGAATTTCCTGTAACTTATCCATATCTTCATGAATAGCGCCAGACTCATCTTCAATATAGGCACAGCACTTCTGTCCTATAAGTTTACAAACACCTCCTTGTGAGGCTAGCAGATAATCAAGAGCCATTCTATTCTGTAATAATACTGTTCGGATCTGCTCTTGTTCATTAGTCAGACGGATAATAGCATCACTTGTCTGATTAAGAGCATCATCAATATTTACCATAAGATCACTTAATTTAGAATAGAGATCCAGAACACCTAAACTAGGTATAAAAACCCCAGCTGCAATGCGGGCTGGACTAATGGTCCTGGTCAGATCTTTTCGATTTCTCAGCTTCCCTTGGGGTAACGTGTCAGATACATAGAAAGTGGGAAGAATGAAACCCAGATAACAAAGGGCAGTGTGATTGCAGGGTACAATCTTAGTGGCCCACATGCCACACAACCAATAGAGATATATATATATATATCATTAAATATTTCTATAGATTAGAAAATGGCTTACATCTCAATATGTCACATAATCTAAGGGTCAGCTATTTGTGAGAATTGGTGGGGGCTAATTTCTGCTAAGAGCGACTGCACAAACATTCTTCTTGCATACATCTTTCATACTGCATTTACTCAGAATGGCAAAACGGACCAAGATGGCTGCTATGGTCAAAATGGATGACTTGTGATCCTTTCCTTGTGGTTGACTCACGTCCCTTTGTGACCTCCCACCTTCCTCATATCCAGTCTTCTCAGTCCCCCCGTATCCTTAAGAGACAGTCTATTTAAAGAACAGAACAGTTAACCGTTTCATAGTCCTGATGGACCAAGATGTCCAAGTTGTGAATAACTTCATTCCTTTCTTTTCCGGCCATTATATCAGCCAAGTTGATTTCTTCTTTGGTCTCTTCTTCTGGGGGACTGGCGACATCATCACCGCAGAGAGGCATAGCGTCGGTGGGGGTTGCAACGCACTTCTGGATCAGAGTTTTGCTGTACTTAATACATAGAGAGCAATGAGTAGGACAAACACACACATACAAAAACATTCGCTAGCTTCGCTCAAAGCAAATCAATCCAACCACCAAGTCCTCATGGTCCCTAAATCCTGGATAAATACACAACATTGCGCTTTAACTAGGGCACATACATGCCCCTCCTTTTGAGGCTAAAGTATAGTCTAGAGCTTTTTTATTCTGCGGGGTCATTAATTTAAACTAAACCTATTCTTGGTTAAGTGAGTAAATGTCTGTGGCTGTATGATTTAGGATATCCCTGTAAACCTATCATACAGTAACCAAACTCCTACATTTGGGAATAAATTCCTTGAAACTTATTCTTCCCATAGACTACTTTTTAGCACTTGTGTATTGGGTGCATCTCTTCTGTTTCTAACTCTACCTGTGAGCAATTAACATAACCGTGTGTTTGACTGATAAAGCATTCTCCCACCGGGATATCATTCTGCGGGGAGATTCTATTAACCTAGAAATCCAAACAAAATAAACAAAGTTAAACAAATAATACCTTATACTATTTTGTCATCCTTATGGGACGCCACTTACACAAACATAATGGAGCATACATTGTAACTGAAAAATAATAAAAACCTGTAAAAATAAAAAGTTCAAAGTTCGTGTTTTGAGGCCTGGACATTTTTGCCTATAATCTTTTTCCCTTGATGATTAGTGGTCAGAGAGTATTGTGTCCATCAAAACATTTATTTGCAGGTGCTATGTCTTTGTCTTTATTAGCTGTTTGTGCCTAGGCTGGCACTATTTTGACGTGCATGATGTGTATCCATGATGATAAGAAATTTTTACTGCAATGCTGGTGATGAGTAGTATTTAAATGGCCTTTTCATCTGGGATGAAGAGCGTGCTTGCGTAGAAAATGCTTGACCATTAACCCGTCTTGCGTAGGTGCACTTTCAGCTTTAACCTGTGCCTAGAAAGACTCAAAAATATATATTAGTTGCATGCAATACTTATTAATTGTTTTATTACCAATAACATGGTCCTTAATTCGTTACTTTGAACTACTGATGGTCATAACTCATCCCATAAGTGTCTCATAGGGAGAGAATTTATACCTAGAAATAAATTCTTGTATTAATATGGTTACTACTATTATTAGCATCCGCAATATTAAACAGAGATATTCCCTATTAACGCTCCTCAAATTTTAAATTAAGCAACCAATATGGACTTGACTTTGCTACAATCCAAGTTCCTAAAACTTGGTACCTCAGCCTTTGCCAAACCAATTGCTTCCATAATCAACTCTATCCTGTCTGCAGGCCATATCCCTAAGACCTGGAAAACTGCTAGAGTAGTCCCAATCTTCAAAAATGGGGACAAAAACACTGTCTCAAACAACAAATCAATCTCTCTTCTCCCAATACACACTTACTCTCATTCATACCTAACTGCATCTGCCATTTTCTCTGATGCAAATGGTGTCAACCTTTTAAGTCATTTAATACTAACTAACCTTAAAACTCGCCCCACAAATCAAGCATCCCAACAGCCTGCACTCATGGCTATTGTCCCACACCCACAGTCACTCCTGGCTTTCACCTCAAACACTCCACTGCAACTATTCTGCTAAAAATGTGAAATGCCTTGTATATAATATATACCCTGCTCACCCATGCAACTATATATCCCCTGTCCTTTAACTCTATTTCCAGGACATACCCAAAAACAAATAAATGGTTACAAAATTATAAATTTGGCACATATCATATATCCCTCAACATAGGGACGGCTTGCTACCTGCTTTGCTGTGACATCTGCAAAGGTATTATTATTTACCAGGGGCCTGTCAGCCCTGTTAATAGTATAGGCAGCACCTTTTTATTACTGCAAGAGCCCTTGGAGTTAACATTGCTATAATAAATTCAATAACCTATGTATGTGTCTCCCCTCTTTTGTTCATATATTATCTATACTGTATATGTGAACAAAAATACAAAAATAAAAAATTATGAAAACAGGTTGCTTTGATATATAGCAAAATTAAACTGGTAAATAGATTTGTATTTGTTGTGACTATAAAATTATTTACTGCTTGTGTTAAAAGAAAAAGCCTGCAGTAGGTCTTTTAACAACTGTGGCATTTACAATATAAGAAAAAAAATCCTGAAATCCTGAACAAAAGATTTCCTTTTAAAATAGACAAATAATTTTGAACTCTTTGCAAAGTGCTGAGCACACGGCCAGCATTAACTTTAAAAGACACTCTGACTTTAAAAAGAAAAAAAAAAAAATAATTTTCAAAGCGCTTTTTTTTTTTTTCTGGGAATACAGCCAGAAACCTCAATGTTACAAAGAGCAGATAACGGGTTTCGCTGTCTAATTCATATTAACTGCATTTTGTATGGTCTTTCAAAAATTAAATAACGGGAATATTTCAAATTACTTACAGTATAAACACCAAATCTATGCCAACAAGAGCATGCAATATTCTTCCACTCATTCACCTGAATGCCTTCTGAAAGAAATCTCATATTCCTGCAAACTTCCATCAATACAATTTCTATCCCGTTTTAACTATGCCCTCTTTTAAGCTAAACAACCTCTTTTAAGCTAAACAAAATATCTTCAAACATGCAACAGTTATACCATGACTAAATAAACAGCAAGCTTGACCCTACCTGTCTTGTATGGCTTCTACACTGCTTATTTAACGGAGACAATTCTCGCTAAAATAACTGACCTCCATGCTGCTAAAGGCAGATATCATCACACTCCGCTCACACCACGGACACCCTCCTTTTGAAGCGCTATGTACATTAATGGCGTTATATACATATATAATGCAATATATTAATTCAAACAGTGCTTATGAGCTCTTACCAGCATTTTAAACAAAAACATCTTAATCCTGTAGAAATAAAATTGAAATGTGTTATCTTACTGCTTTACGGATAAGAAGACAGTTCTACATTAACTTGTTCTCATGATTAAACTGCTTAAGCACAGCTAGTTAATTTTAATGTGAATGCTTCGCATTCTTTAAACTGTAAGAGAGAGGCTGTGCCCCTCCTTTTATTAAGATAGAAATACCGCAAACGAAAAGAAATGTGTCCGGTTTAAAAAGTATCCGCCTGGCCAGGACGAATAAACCTTTCAAACTATAACCAGGGACCGAGCTGAATATACTCCCCTTCTGTTGTGAGGTATTTCTCTCCTATATTCGGTGTACACCTTTTTAAAACCTTTTAAAATTTAGATTTCATCATGAGCAACTAATATTCATATTTTTGTACAGATGTTAATCAGCATGACCACACAGTGTCTTTCACACAAGAAATCATTCAGGAATTCATCATTCATACAAACAAACTCTTTTACATAAAATAGCGGTGTTGTGTTTTTTTTTGTTTTTTTACAGAGACTTTCACTCTGAGCCCCCACGGGCAAAGCAGCACTTCCCTGCTTCTGACTGATAGTGGCACACTCTCTGCCAATGACCAAAACCACCACAATTAAAACAGACACCATTATTCTGCAACAAATTCCTCAGGAATCAGACCAGATTTACACTCGCATTTAAAAATTTGTACATTCCTAGGCTTCCGTCCAGAGTCATTCTTACTCATGCAAGCACCCATTAGTAGCTTAAAGAAAAACAGCTAAATTATGACAAATAATTGCAATATTTATACTTACACAATATACAATGGTCGTTCAGCTAGATCAGAGACAACAGTCCAGCCGTGCACAGAATTTACTGGACTCTAACCAAAAATTCTGTTTTAAAGGGCCTATCCCAATTCTTCAGTCACAATTTAGGTCTATAAAATTCCCAGAGGGGGTGAAGCATCATATATAAAAATTTACATATATACTCACAACCTCTGTGAACTTCCCACTTCTAGACGCCAAAACTGAAGGAAAATCCGTTATTTCCTCCCCGGGCTTCAGAACCGAGAGGAACTTTTCCTCTGCCATGTACACTGAAGTCTTGTGACTGGATACACTATCTGCACCGTTTGCAGCAGACTTCCCCGGAGAAGTTTTTCACGCCCTGCCACTGTTATCTCCGATTTTTGATGAACTTTTCAGGCCTGGGAGACGAACAAAATGAAACGTAACGCACGCCAGGTTTCAAATCCTTTGTCTCAATTTATTACTCATAGGGTAATGATTTTTATACAGAAAAAAAAAGATATTGGTTAGAGGCGTAACATAGGCGTGTCCTGGGCGTATACTAGGTGTGCCTTGGGCGTAGCTTTGATTAGAGGCGTGATTTAGGGGCAGGACATATTAGTGGCGTGACTTTTGAGACGTGTTTTTTTTCAATACAAGCAATTGTCTAAATACATAGCTTATTCATTGTCTGTTATCAAAAGAGACCTTGAGTCTTAGCAATTTTATTTCATTATCTTGCTTCTTGCAGAGAACCATTCTATTATATTCTACTAAAACACCAGGAAATTGACATCACAAAAGTATCTAGTAATATCCTGACCAGGAAGAAAGGAAATGCAATTTAGCAGAGAAACTGAGTGCATTTATGAATTATATTTCAGCAAAAAGGCTGACTACAGAATCTTAACTAGTTATGACCATACAAAATGGAAGCTTAATATGAGTGCAGACTCTGGCCTGACATACTGGTCCTAACACCCGGCGCTCTCCCCCTTCCCCGGCGCTCTCCCCCTTCCCCGGCGCTCTCCCTCACTCGGCGCTCTCCCTCACACACACCGCACCCTTCCCCGGCCCTCTCCCCCTTCCCTGGCGCGCTCTCCCCCTTCCCCGGCACGCTCTCCCCCTTCCCCGGCGCACACTCCCCCTTCCCCGGCACGCTCACCCCCTTCCCGGGCGCTCTCCCCCTTCCCCGGCGCTCTCCCCCTTCCCCGGCGCTCTCCCCCTTCCCCGGCGCTCTCCCCACGCCTCTCGCCCTCCTCACGCCTCTCACCTCCCATAGGCCACTCCCTCCCCCCGGCGCTCTCCCTCACCTGGCGCTCACCTCTTTCCCCGTCGCTCTCCCCCTTCCCCGTCGCTCTCCCCCTTCCCTGTCGCTCTCCCCCTTCCCCGGCGCTCTCCCCCACCCGGCGCTCTCCCTCACACACACCGCACCCTTCCCCGGCGCTCTCCCCCTTCCCCGGCGCTCTCCCCCTTCCCCGGTGCTCTCCCTCACTCGGCGCTCTCCCTCACACACACTGCACCCTTCCCCGGCGCGCTCTCCCCCTTCCCCGGCGCGCGCTCCCCCTTCCCCGGTTCGCTCCCCCTTCCCCGGTGCGCTCACCCCCCTCCCCAGCGCTCTCACCCCCTTCCCCGGCGCTCTCACCCCCTTCCCCGGCGCTCTCACCCCCTTCCCCGGTGCTCTCACCCCCTTCCCTGGCGTTCTCCCCCTTCCCCGGCGCTCTCCCCCTTCCCCGGCGCTCTCCCTCACTCGGCGCTCTCACACACACCGCACCCTTCCCCGGCCCTCTCCCCCTTCCCCGGCGCGCTCTCCCCCTTCCCCGGCGCGCTCTCCCCCTTCCCCGGCGAGCTCTCCCCCTTCCCCGGCACGCGCTCCCCCTTCCCGGGCGCTCTCACCCTTCCCCGGCGCTCTCACCCTTCCCCGGCGCTCTCCCCACGCCTCTCGCCCTCCCCACGCCTCTCGCCCTCCCCACGCCTCTCGCCCTCCCCACGCCTCTCACCTCCCATAGGCCACTCCCTCCCCCCGGCGCTCTCCCTCATTTGGCGCTCACCTCTTTCCCCGTCGCTCTCCCCCTTCCCCGTCGCTCTCCCCCTTCCCCGGCGCTCTCCCCCACCCGGCGCTCTCCCTCACACACACCGCATCCTTCCCCGGCGCTCTCCCCCTTCCCCGGCGCTCTCCCCCTTCCCCGGCGCTCTCCCCCTTCCCCGGTGCTCTCCCTCACTCGGCGCTCTCCCTCACACAGACCGCACCCTTCCCCTCTCCCCTTTCCCCGGCGCGCTCTCCCCCTTCCCCGGCGCGCTCTCCCCCTTCCCCGGCGTGCTCTCCCCCTTCCCCGGCACACTCTCCGCCTTCCCCGGCGCGCTCTCCCCCTTCCCTGGCGCTCTCCCTCACTCGGCGCTCTCCCTCACACACACCCCTTCCCCGGCGCTCTCACCCTTCCCCGGCACTCTCACGCTTCCCCGGCGCTCTCACCCTTCCCCGGCGCCCTCACCCTTCCCGGCGCTCTCACCCTTCCCCGGCGCTCTCACCCTTCCCCGGCGCACTCACCCTTCCCCGGCGCTCTCACCCTTCCCCGGCGCTCTCTCCCTCACCCGGCGCTCTCTCCCTCACCCGGCGCTCTCACCCTTCCCCGGCGCTCTCACCCTTCCCCGGCGCTCTCATCCTTCCACGGCGCTCTCACCCTTCCCCGGCGCTCTCACCCTTCCCCGGCGCTCTCACACTTCCCCGGCGCTCTCACCCTTCCCCGGCGCTCTCACCCTTCCCCGGCACTCTCACCCTTCCCCGGCGCTCTCTCCCTCACCCGGCGCTCCCACCCTTCCCCGGCGCTCTCACGCTCTCTCCCTTCCCCGGCGCTCTCTCCCTTCCCCGGCGCTCTCTCCCTTCCCCGGCGCTCTCTCCCTTCCCCGGCACGCTCTCCCCCTTCCCCGGCGCGCTCTCCCCCTTCCCCGGCGCGCTCTCCCCCTTCCCTGGCGCTCTCCCCCTTCCCCGGCGCTCTCCCCCTTCCCCGGCGCTCTCCCCCTTCCCCGGTGCTCTCCCTCACTTTGCGCTCTCCCTCACACACACCGCACCCTTCCCCGGCCCTCTCCCCCTTCCCCGGCGCGCTCTCCCCCTTCCCCGGCGCGCTCTCCCCCTTCCCCGGCGCGCTCTCCCTTCTCCGGCGCGCTCTCCCCCTTCTCCGGCACTCTCCCCCTTCCCCGGCGCTCTCCCTCACTCGGCGCTCTCCCTCACACACACCGCACCCTTCCCCGGCCCTCTCCCCCTTCCCCGGCGCGCTCTCCCCCTTCCCCGGCGCGCTCACCCCCTTCCCCGGTGCGCTCTCCCCCTTCCCCGGCGCGCTCTCCCCCTTCCCCGGCGCGCGCTCCCCCTTCCCCGGTTCGCTCCCCCTTCCCCGGCGCGCTCACCCCCCTCCCCAGCGCTCTCACCCCCTTCCCCGGCGCTCTCACCCCGTTCCCCGGCGCTCTCACCCCCTTCCCCGGCGCTCTCACCCCCTTCCCCGGCGCTCTCACCCTTCCCCGGCGCTCTCACCCTTCCCCGGCGCTCTCACCCTTCCCCGGCGCTCTCACCCTTCCCCGGCGCTCTCACCCTTCCCCGGCGCTCTCACCCTTCCCCGCCGCTCTCACCCTTCCCCGCCGCTCTCACCCTTCCCCGCCGCTCTCACCCTTCCCCGCCGCTCTCACCCTTCCCCGCCGATCTCACCCTTCCCCGGCGCTCTCTCCCTCACCCGGCGCTCCCACCCTTCCCCGGCGCTCTCACGCTCTCTACTTTCCCCGGCGCTCTCTCCCTTCCCCGGCGCTCTCCCCCTTCCCTGGTGCTCTCCCTCACTTGGCACTCTCCCTCACACACACCGCAGCCTTCCCCGGCCCTCTCCCCCTTCCCCGGCGCTCTCACCCTTCCCCGGCGCTCTCATCCTTCTCCGGCGCTCTCACCCTTCCCCGGCGCTCTCACCCTTCCCCGGCGCACTCACCCTTCCCCGGCGCTCTCACCCTTCCCCGGCGCTCTCACCCTTCCCCGGCGCTCTCACCCTTCCCCGGCGCTCTCTCCCTCACCCGGCGCTCCCACCCTTCCCCGGCGCTCTCACGCTCTCTCCCTTCCCCGGCGCTCTCTCCCTTCCCCGGCGCTCTCTCCCTTCCCCGGCGCGCTCTCCCCCTTCCCCGGCGCGCTCTCCCCCTTCCCCGGCGCGCTCTCCCCCTTCCCTGGCGCGCTCTCCCCCTTCCCCGGCACGCTCTCCCCCTTCCCCGGCGCACACTCCCCCTTCCCCGGCACGCTCACCCCCTTCCCGGGCGCTCTCCCCCTTCCCCGGCGCTCTCCCCCTTCCCCGGCGCTCTCCCCCTTCCCCGGCGCTCTCCCCACGCCTCTCGCCCTCCTCACGCCTCTCACCTCCCATAGGCCACTCCCTCCCCCCGGCGCTCTCCCTCACCTGGCGCTCACCTCTTTCCCCGTCGCTCTCCCCCTTCCCCGTCGCTCTCCCCCTTCCCTGTCGCTCTCCCCCTTCCCCGGCGCTCTCCCCCACCCGGCGCTCTCCCTCACACACACCGCACCCTTCCCCGGCGCTCTCCCCCTTCCCCGGCGCTCTCCCCCTTCCCCGGTGCTCTCCCTCACTCGGCGCTCTCCCTCACACACACTGCACCCTTCCCCGGCGCGCTCTCCCCCTTCCCCGGCGCGCGCTCCCCCTTCCCCGGTTCGCTCCCCCTTCCCCGGCGCGCTCACCCCCCTCCCCAGCGCTCTCACCCCCTTCCCCGGCGCTCTCACCCCCTTCCCCGGCGCTCTCACCCCCTTCCCCGGTGCTCTCACCCCCTTCCCTGGCGTTCTCCCCCTTCCCCGGCGCTCTCCCCCTTCCCCGGCGCTCTCCCTCACTCGGCGCTCTCACACACACCGCACCCTTCCCCGGCCCTCTCCCCCTTCCCCGGCGCGCTCTCCCCCTTCCCCGGCGCGCTCTCCCCCTTCCCCGGCGAGCTCTCCCCCTTCCCCGGCGCGCGCTCCCCCTTCCCGGGCGCTCTCACCCTTCCCCGGCGCTCTCACCCTTCCCCGGCACTCTCCCCACGCCTCTCGCCCTCCCCACGCCTCTCGCCCTCCCCACGCCTCTCGCCCTCCCCACGCCTCTCACCTCCCATAGGCCACTCCCTCCCCCCGGCGCTCTCCCTCACCTGGCGCTCACCTCTTTCCCCGTCGCTCTCCCCCTTCCCCGTCGCTCTCCCCCTTCCCCGGCGCTCTCCCCCACCCGGCGCTCTCCCTCACACACCACACCGCATCCTTCCCCGGCGCTCTCCCCCTTCCCCGGCGCTCTCCCCCTTCCCCGGCGCTCTCCCCCTTCCCCGGTGCTCTCCCTCACTCGGCGCTCTCCCTCACACAGACCGCACCCTTCCCCTCTCCCCTTTCCCCGGCGCGCTCTCCCCCTTCCCCGGCGCGCTCTCCCCCTTCCCCGGCGTGCTCTCCCCCTTCCCCGGCACACTCTCCGCCTTCCCCGGCGCGCTCTCCCCCTTCCCTGGCGCTCTCCCTCTTCCCCGGCGCTCTCCCTCACTCGGCGCTCTCCCTCACACACACCCCTTCCCCGGCGCTCTCACCCTTCCCCGGCACTCTCACGCTTCCCCGGCGCTCTCACCCTTCCCCGGCGCCCTCACCCTTCCCGGCGCTCTCACCCTTCCCCGGCGCACTCACCCTTCCCCGGCGCTCTCACCCTTCCCCGGCGCTCTCTCCCTCACCCGGCGCTCTCTCCCTCACCCGGCGCTCTCACCCTTCCCCGGCGCTCTCACCCTTCCCCGGCGCTCTCATCCTTCCACGGCGCTCTCACCCTTCCCCGGCGCTCTCACCCTTCCCCGGCGCTCTCACACTTCCCCGGCGCTCTCACCCTTCCCCGGCGCTCTCACCCTTCCCCGGCACTCTCACCCTTCCCCGGCGCTCTCTCCCTCACCCGGCGCTCCCACCCTTCCCCGGCGCTCTCACGCTCTCTCCCTTCCCCGGCGCTCTCTCCCTTCCCCGGCGCTCTCTCCCTTCCCCGGCGCTCTCTCCCTTCCCCGGCACGCTCTCCCCCTTCCCCGGCGCGCTCTCCCCCTTCCCCGGCGCGCTCTCCCCCTTCCCTGGCGCTCTCCCCCTTCCCCGGCGCTCTCCCCCTTCCCCGGCACTCTCCCCCTTCCCCGGTGCTCTCCCTCACTTTGCGCTCTCCCTCACACACACCGCACCCTTCCCCGGCCCTCTCCCCCTTCCCCGGCGCGCTCTCCCCCTTCCCCGGCGCGCTCTCCCCCTTCCCCGGCGCGCTCTCCCTTCTCCGGCGCGCTCTCCCCCTTCTCCGGCACTCTCCCCCTTCCCCGGCGCTCTCCCTCACTCGGCGCTCTCCCTCACACACACCGCACCCTTCCCCGGCCCTCTCCCCCTTCCCCGGCGCGCTCTCCCCCTTCCCCGGCGCGCTCACCCCCTTCCCCGGTGCGCTCTCCCCCTTCCCCGGCGCGCTCTCCCCCTTCCCCGGCGCGCGCTCCCCCTTCCCCGGTTCGCTCACCCTTCCCCGGCGCGCTCACCCCCCTCCCCAGCGCTCTCACCCCCTTCCCCGGCGCTCTCACCCCCTTCCCCGGCGCTCTCACCCCCTTCCCCGGCGCTCTCACCCCCTTCCCCGGCGCTCTCACCCCCTTCCCCGGCGCTCTCACCCTTCCCCGGCGCTCTCACCCTTCCCCGGCGCTCTCACCCTTCCCCGGCGCTCTCACCCTTCCCCGGCGCTCTCACCCTTCCCCGGCGCTCTCACCCTTCCCCGCCGCTCTCACCCTTCCCCGCCGCTCTCACCCTTCCCCGCCGCTCTCACCCTTCCCCGGCGCTCTCTCCCTCACCCGGCGCTCCCACCCTTCCCCGGCGCTCTCACGCTCTCTACTTTCCCCGGCGCTCTCTCCCTTCCCCGGCGCTCTCCCCCTTCCCTGGTGCTCTCCCTCACTTGGCGCTCTCCCTCACACACACCGCAGCCTTCCCCGGCCCTCTCCCCCTTCCCCGGCGCTCTCACCCTTCCCCGGCGCTCTCATCCTTCTCCGGCGCTCTCACCCTTCCCCGGCGCTCTCACCCTTCCCCGGCGCACTCACCCTTCCCCGGCGCTCTCACCCTTCCCCGGCGCTCTCACCCTTCCCCGGCGCTCTCACCCTTCCCCGGCGCTCTCACCCTTCCCCGGCGCTCTCTCCCTCACCCGGCACTCCCACCCTTCCCCGGCGCTCTCACGCTCTCTCCCTTCCCCGGCGCTCTCTCCCTTCCCCGGCGCTCTCTCCCTTCCCCGGCGCGCTCTCCCCCTTCCCCGGCGCGCTCTCCCCCTTCCCCGGCGCGCTCTCCCCCTTCCCTGGCGCTCTCCCCCTTCCCTGGCGCTCTCCCCCTTCCCCGGCGCTCTCCCCCTTCCCCGGTGCTCTCCCTCACTTGGTGCTCTCCCTCACACACACCGCAGCCTTCCCCGGCCCTCTCCCCCTTCCCCGGCGCTCTCACCCTTCCCCGGCGCTCTCTCCCTCACCCGGCGCTCCCACCCTTCCCCGGCGCTCTCACGCTCTCTCCCTTCCCCGGCGCTCTCTCCCTTCCCCGGCGCTCTCTCCCTTCCCCGGCGCGCTCTCCCCCTTCCCCGGCGCGCTCTCCCCCTTCCCCGGCGCGCTCTCCCCCTTCCCTGGCGCTCTCCCCCTTCCCCGGCGCTCTCCCCCTTCCCCGGTGCTCTCCCTCACTTGGTGCTCTCCCTCACACACACCGCAGCCTTCCCCGGCCCTCTCCCCCTTCCCCGGCGCTCTCACCCTTCCCCGGCGCTCTCATCCTTCCCCGGCGCTCTCACCCTTCCCCGGCGCTCTCACCCTTCCCCGGCGCACTCACCCTTCCCCGGCGCTCTCACCCTTCCCCGGCGTTCTCACCCTTCCCCGGCGCTCTCACCCTTCCCCGGCGCTCTCACCCTTCCCCGGCGCTCTCTCCCTCACCCGGCGCTCCCACCCTTCCCCGGCGCTCTCACGCTCTCTCCCTTCCCCGGCGCTCTCTCCCTTCCCCGGCGCTCTCTCCCTTCCCCGGCGCGCTCTCCCCCTTCCCCGGCGCGCTCTCTTCCTTCCCCGGCGCGCTCTCCCCCTTCCCCGGCGCGCTCTCCCCCTTCCCTGGCGCTCTCCCCCTTCCCTGGCGCTCTCCCCCTTCCCCGGCGCTCTCCCCCTTCCCCGGTGCTCTCCCTCACTTGGCGCTCTCCCTCACACACACCGCACCCTTCCCCGGCCCTCTCCCCCTTCCCCGGCGCGCTCTCCCCCTTCCCCGGCGCGCTTTCCCCCTTCCCCGGCGCGCTCTCCCCCTTCTCCGGCGCGCTCTCCCCCTTCTCCGGCCCTCTCCCCCTTCCCCGGCGCGCTCTCCCCCTTCCCCGGCGTGCTCTCCCCCTTCCCCGGCGCGCTCTCCCCCTTCTCCGGCGCTCTCCCCCTTCCCCGGCGCTCTCCCTCACACACACCGCACCCTTCCCCGGCCCTCTCCCCCTTCCCCGGCGCGCTCTCCCCCTTCCCCGGCGCGCTCACCCCCTTCCCAGGCGTGCTCTCCCCCTTCCCCGGCGCGCTCTCCCCCTTCCCGCCGCGCGCTCCCCCTTCCCCGGCGTGCTCCCCCTTCCCCGGCGCGCTCACCCCCCTCCCCGGCGCTCTCACCCCCTTCCCCGGCGCTCTCACCCCCTTCCCCGGCGCTCTCACCACCTTCCCCGGCGCTCTCACCCCCTTCCCCGGCGCTCTCACCCCCTTCCCCGGCGCTCTCACCCTTCCCCGCCGCTCTCACCCTTCCCCGCTGCTCTCACCCTTCCCCGCCGCTCTCACCCTTCCCCGGCGCTCTCTCCCTCACCCGGTGCTCCCACCCTTCCTCGGCGCTCTCTCCCTTCCCCGGCGCTCTCTCCCTTCCCCGGCGCTCTCACTTCCCCGGCACTCCCCCCCCCCCCCCCCCCACAGAGCACGCTCTCTGCGGCTCTCCCTTCACATAGGCCACTCCCCCAGCTCCCCATCCCCAAGAGCGCTCCTCCGGCTCTCTCCGCCTTTCCCGTGAAAGGCACAGCACCGCCTCACCGGAGCGTCTCAGCCTCTCCGCTGAGGAGCCCGAGGTGGAGGAGGAGGGCGACCGGTACCCTGTGGGAGAGGAGCGCGGCCGTGTGCAAGGTGAGTAAACGCAGGGGAATGGGTTATTTAACGCGTCACTGACTCCCCCTGTCCCTGCCCCCCATCCCCCTGCCTTTTGCCCCCTGCCATTTGCCCCCTGCCCTCCCGTCCCCTGCCCTCCCTCCCCCTGCCCTCCCTCCCCCTGCCCTCCCTCCCCCTGCCCTTTTCCCCCCTGCCCTTTTCCCCCCTGCCCTTTCCCCCCCTGCTCTTTCCCCCCCTGCCCTTAGCCTGCCCCCCCTGCCCTTTTCCCCCCCTGCCCTTTGCCCTCCTGCCCCCCTGCCCTTTGCCCTCCCGCCCCCCCCTGCCCTTTGCCCTCCCGCCCCTCCCTGCCCTTTGCCCTCCCGCCCCTCCCTGCCCTTTGCCCTCCCGCCCCTCCCTACCCTTTGCCCTCCCGCCCCTCCCTACCCTTTGCCCTCATGCCCCTCCCTGCCCTTTGCCCTCCCGCCCCTCCCTGCCCTTTGCCCTCCCGCCCCTCCCTGCCCTTTGCCCTCCTGCCCTCCCTGCCCTTTGCCCTCCCTGCCCTTTGCCCTCCTGCCCCTCCCTGCCCTTTGCCCTCCCGTCCTTCCCTGCCCTTTGCCCTCCTGTCCCTCCCTGCCCTTTGCCCTCCCGTCCCTCCCTGCCCTTTGTCCCCCCTGCCCTACCCTTTGCCCCCCCTGCCCTTCCCTTTGCCCCCCCTGCCCTTCCCTTTGCCCCCCCTGCCCTTCCCTTTGCCCCTTCTGCCCTTCCCTTTGCCCCCCCTCCCTTCTCTTTGCCCCCCTTGCCCTTCCCTTTGTCCCCCCTGCCCTTCCCTTTACCCCCCTGCCCTTCCCTTTACCCCCCTTCCCTTTGCCCCCCCTGCCCATCCCTTTGCCCCCCTTGCCCTTCCCTTTGCCCCCCTGCCCATCTTTTTGCCCCCCTGCCCATCCCTTTGCCCCCCTGCCCATCCCTTTGCCCATCCTGCCCAACCCTTTGCCCCCCTGCCCATCCCTTTGCCCCCCTGCCCTTCCCTTTGCCCCCTCTGCCCATCCCTTTGCCCCCCCTGCCCATCCCTTTGCCCCCCTGCCCATCCCTTTGCCCCCCCCTGCCCATCCCTTTGCCCCCCCCGCCCATCCTTTTGCCCCCCCCTGCCCATCCCTTTGCCCCCCCTGCCCATCCCTTTGCCCCCCCTGCCCATCCCTTTGCCCCCCCCTTCCCTTTGCACCCCCTTCCCTTTGCACCCCTTCCCTGTCCTTTTGCCCCCTCTTCCCTGCCCTTTGCCCCCTCTTCCCTGCCCTTTGCTCCCTCTTCCCTGCCCTTTGCCCCCTCTTCCCTGCCCTTTGCCCCCTCTTCCCTGCCCTTTGCCCCCCTCTTCCCTGCCCTTTGCCCCCCTCTTCCCTGCCCTCTGCCCCCCCGCCCTCTGCCCCCCCCGCCCTCTGCCCCCCCCCGCCCTCTGCCCCCCCCGCCCTCTGCCCCCCCCCGCCCTCTGCCCCCCCCGCCCTCTGCCCCCCCCGCCCTCTGCCCCCCCGCCCTCTGCCCCCCCCCCGCTCTCTGCCCCCCCGCCCTCTGCCCCCCCGCCCTCTGCCCCCCCCGCTCTCTACCCCCCCTGCCCTCTACCCCCCCCTGCCCTCTACCCCCCCTGCCCTCTACCCCCCCTGCCCTCTGCCCTCCCCGCCCTCTGCCCTCCCCGCCCTCTGCCCTCCACGCCCCTTGCCCCCCCCGCCCTTCCGCGCCCCTTGCCCCCCCGCCCTTCTGCGCCCCTTGCCCCCCAGCCCTTCTGTGCCCCTTGCCCCCCCGCCCTTCTGCGCCCCTTGCCCCCCCGCCCTTCTGCGCCCCTTGCCCCCCCACCCTTCCACGCCCCTTGCCTTCCCCCCCACTCTTCCACGCCCCTTGCCTTCCCCCCCACCCTTCCAAGCCCCTTGCCACCCCCCCTTCCACGCCCCTTGCCTTCCCCCCACCCTTCCACGCCCCTTCCCCCCCACCCTTCCACGCCCCTTCCCCCCAACCCTTCCCCCCCCCCACCCTTCCACAACCCTTCCCCCCCCACCCTTCCACACCCCTTCCCCCCCCACCCTTCCACACCCCTTCCCCCCCCACCCTTCCACACCATGCCCCCTGCCCTTCCACGACCGATATCAGCTAGTTATTACTGAGTCCAATTTTCTTTATTTTGTACACCAACCTCAGGTGTGAAACCGTATCAAAAGCCTTTGCAAAATCTAAGTAGACCACATCAACTGCATTACCCAGGTCTAAATTCCTACTTACCTCCTCTAAGAAACAAATAATATTAGTTTGGCATGATCTATCCTTCATAAATCCATGCTGACTATTACTAATAATTTTGTTTCCATTAGGTATTCCTGAATATTATCCCGTATTAATAATACACCTAAGAAAAAGAACTCAGCTGTGCGATCAGCTGTGCGATCAGCTGTGTTCTTTTTCTTAGTTGTATTATCAGTATATTTCTCAGCACAGCACCAGTACTTACCCACCTATCTTTAATCACTAACAGCTGGGCAGAGGTTATCATTCCCTTCCCCACTTCCCCTATTGTATATTATTATAATAATAATAATAGCATGTTCTTGTATAGCGCTGCTAGTTATATGTAGCGCTTTACAGAGACATTTTGCAGGCACAGGTCCCTGCCCCGTGGAGCTTACAATCTATGTTTTTTGTGCCTGAGGCACAGGGAGATAAAGTGACTTGCCCAAGGTCACAAGGAGCCGACACCGGGAATTGAACCAGGCTCCCCTGCTTCAAACTCTCAGAGCCACTCCCTCTCCTGTATATCCCGTATAAACCTTCAAGTAGTTTGCCCACTATTGAAGTCAGGCTTACAGGTCTGTAATTCCCTGGTTGTGATCTACTGTCGCGGCCAAGTTTATTTGAGCATTTACCTGGTCTCGGCCGCGACAGTAACCGGGCGCGCGCCGTGGTGTCCCGGGCGCGCGCCGAAGCCTCGGAGGAGCGGCCCTCTGATCGGGGCTTCCCCCTCCCCTCTCCGGGTCCGCCGGGTCTCCCGGAACCCCCCACCGCCGGCCCCCACATCGCGGGACACCAGGGCTCCCTCGGGGAGCCCTGGGCACGCGCACAGGGGGCGCAGGCACCCGATGAAGGGGGTTGCGGAACTAGCCGAGTTCAAATAAAACGTGTCGCCTCTGTAGATCCCTTTTTAAATATAGGCACCACATCTGCTTTACGCCAATCTTGTGGTACTGAGCCTGTGGAAATGGAGTCCTTGAATATTAAATATAATGGTTTTGCTATTACTGAGCTTAACTCCTTGAGATCTCTTGGATGTATGCCATCGGGGCCAGGAGCCTTATTTACTTTAATTTTTTCAAGTTGCTTATGAACTTCTTCCTGAGTTAACAAATTGTTCATTAATATGGAGTTTGTGGCTTCCTCCTGCGACACTACTATTGAACTTGATTCTTCCCTGGTAAACACCGAGGCAACGAATTTTTTTTAATACCTCTGCATTTTTCTTATTTCCAATAATCTGCCTACCCATCTCACACTGAAAGGGTCCTATATTTTCTTTTGTCGTTTTTTTTGTTATTAAGGTACTTAAAGAACATTTTAGGGTTGATTTTACTTTCTATTGCAACCTACCTGTTTATTTAGCCACATTGGTTTTGACTTATTTCTTTTATACTTATTACTCAAGGGTATACACTGATATGTGTGCTTTTCTAACAATGTTTTAAAGACTGCCCATTTATCTTCTACATTTTTCCCTGCAAAAACATCATCCCAGTGTATTACTTGTCATGATAATGTCATGAGATATTTTTAATCCCTCTGGTGCTTAAGGGGTTAATGAGCTACACTTTTAAGAAAAATACAAAATGCTGAGTCTGAAACAGGTCAGAACTGTTTCTTTGAACTGCTCTGAATTTCAAAGGGATTTACTTGGGGAGGGGGGTCCGTGTGGATGGCGCACTCAAGGTGTCAATTGAATTAATCAAGGTCTACAGACAGGGTTGGGGGGGAACAGCTTCAAGGTATGTTGTAGAAGGGGTGGGCTCATGAAGGTGCCATAAGAAAGAATTGTACTTAAGTCTGGGGGAGATTGTAAAAAGTCAGATCTGACCAGGGGCATGCTGGGAAAGCAGGGCAGACCTCATCTTCTGAACCAGCGCCTCTCTGGGAAGATCCATAGCATGTGGTAACGTACTGTATAGGATTTTCTGTTTTACGCCTTTTATTTTAAGAAGCTGTTCTGCCTTATATTTGTAACGGTGTTTCTGGCCCGGCCTGACCCACCCAATCTCACATTGGCCCCTGTGGTCTAACCGGACCCCATTACAGTGTAGATATGCCTGATGGTGCACCTGTTGGCTACAGGACTCCTGAGTCTCCCGCATGATGGTGTGTGGGGAGGACCCGTCAGACAGGCAGCTGAGGTAGTGTGCTGAGTCTCACCTAGTTCCAGTGCAGCGCCTCCACCTCACCAGGGTCCCTGCGTCCGCAAGGGGATGATCCTGGCGAGGAACTCCTCCGTGGTGCTCCTCTCTGTACACTCATTCCAGATAGATACACGAGAGGGTTTCTGGCTGAACTCATCTTTATTGACACGGCAGGGCAGCTGCCCTCCACAAGGAGTATCTTCAGCCGCTCATCTCGCCAGTGCTCCCTTTAGATAGGTATATCACCTAGATCAGGGATTCACTATTCCCGCAGGAATCACTGTCCTGTGCCAGGTCCCTGGACACAGCCTCCCATGGAGTTACTATATCATAACTGACAGAACTCTTCCTCAACTGGACTTGAACTAGACAGCAACTCAGGTAGAACTTTCCAGCAACTAACTTTAGAACACAGTGCTGTGCCTTATGTAAGCTTCTGAGGCTGACACACCTCTGACATCACTAACCATGGAGTCAGAGCATGTGACCAGTCCCAGACATACACAGAGCACCCCACCAGGGTGTGAGGGAAAACCTCCATGATTACTGCTGGCATGCCCACACTTACCAGGCCTTACTGCCAGCAGGAGAGATGACTGTAGGCATTTTACATGACCGCTACATTCTCCCCCTGGTGAATCCCATCGTCCTCGCTGGGACCTAAATTTGCATACCTCTTTCCAGGAAGCACTGCAACACAAAACATAATTAACATCACACAAATTTTCTCATAATGCAGTACAAATGAATACAGTACATATCTCCATCATAAACATTACAGATACATCCTAACATAGATGTATAACAACCAGGGTTACTCCCTTATGGAGTATCCATTAGTGGTACTACCATACCCTCTTACGGTGGCTTGCGCACAGCATGGTCCACGGGGCTTAAAGCAGCAATGCTGTAACCCTCTGTGCGACACTTCTCATGTAACCCGCCAGGATCCCAATCTTTCTCCCCTGATCCTGCCTCCTCATCAGTGCCATATCCCCTATCCTCACCAGTGGAACCCATTTTAAACTCAATTTCTCCTTCCATGAGGGGTTCAGGGACATACAGGTACTCCAACCTGTGGGGCGCTTTGTACTTAGCTATAATAGCCCTCTCGGCCCGACTGCTCCTGGTTAACTCGGCATTCCCTGCCCTTCCTGGCAACACCCATGACAGGGGCTCGTCTGTGTCCACGGGGTCAGATAATATCCCAGGCCCCATAGGCTCTATATTATGCTGACATATCTGAAACCATCGTTCCTGCATCTTCCTCTTCTTCTGGGCCGGTGTAAATTCCCCCACCGCCCACCATCGGGTCTCCTTACGTTCCTCAGACCCCCACTCTAGTGAGTCCCCCTCCTCTGTATTCCCCCAAGAAGATATCCCCGCGGTTCTTTCCGAGCGAGGCTTGGACCATAGGTATGATCCCGGTACCTTTTCCTCTGCCGAATCGGTTACATTAGGTACCCACCGGGCCATTGATGCCATACCCAGTTGCCCTCCACCCCTGGAACCCCCCTCGGAAGCATAACTGTTCAGTCTCTCCCCAGTCCGTTCCTCACCGGTTCCCTGGGACCCTCCCGACATTCCCAAACTGGACGTGGACCCACGGGAAAAGGTGACTGGGACAGGGGCTTTATCTAGGGCATGGGTTTGGGCGCAGGGACAGGTAATAGGCATCCGCGGGGTTCCGACCCGCTCTCTGCCTTCGGATAGTCCCGTATCATTGTGCGGACGTGCCGCTGGTTGGGCCTCACCCGTCTCAGCTCTCCTCGCAGCCTGCCAGCTCTTTGTTGACACAGGTGATCGGGAAGCACTGCCCGATCGCCGAGGCGTTGTGGTTCTCTCTCTGGTCGTTCCGCTACCTCCGCCGGAAGTGACGTCATCACCGGAACCGGATACTCCGCCATCTTGCGATGGATCCCCAAGCGGGATCTCTTCCTCCACAACGACATCCTCCGCCGGAAGTGATGGTTCTGCTCTCCGCTCCGCTCGGGCCTGGGCTAAGCCTTCCTCCGCCATTGCCACCACCGGCGCCTGGGGAGGGTAAGGATGTATCTCACCGCTCCGTCGGCTCGGGATGGAATCCTCTCCTCCTTCCGCACTGTAAGTCACCACGGCCGTGGGACTCCGCCTCTCGGGTTGGTTCTGCACCGGCGACACGAGACTCCGCTCCGCCGCGACACAGGTAAGTGCCGGTTCTTTTCCAGCACCGCTGAAGTGGTCCGCCGGTAGGCGCATCACCACCGTCGTTAGGATCGCTTGTTCCTCTTTCAAGGAGCCGAACTCCGACTCGGGGAGTGGCACTGCCGCAGGGGACCGACGGTGAGGTTCCGGGTTCTCACCGCGGTTGTAGACCCCTTTCTCTTCAGGCTCCGTTCTGCTCGTTAGGAGCGATCCCCATTCTCCGGGATCAACTGGTTCGGTGCAGGCCGCACGCGGGGCTTCAGCCGTCAGCATGGCTGTGTCCGCCCCCGCCTTGACTACCAGGGAGCATCCTGGCAATGAGTAGGGATATACCCCAATGTCCATCTCGCTCTTTGTTGTGCTGGTTACGGGAGACACTTTGCACAGTGGTCTCTCCTGTTCCACAGATAACGGGGCAGGTGATTCCTTATCTCCAGCTTCACTGGTGTGGTCCGCCGGCTGGGGCATCACCACAGCTGGGTGTTGGCCGTGGGAGGCACTAGGTAACTTCTCCCTGAAGACAGCCTGAACTTCAGCAGGGCTCATAGTGATATAGAGTCCCGGCTCCTCCTCCTGGTGAACAGAAATGGCTGATGACTGCTCAAAACTCTCGCTCCCCCTGGTGGAATTTAAAGGAGGGGCGGCACACTCTTTCAAGGAGTGACTCTGGCTCTGCACAGCGTCACTCGGCTGGCGGGGGTGGGGTTTAGGTGTTCCCGCCAATCCCGGGCAAGTTCCTGCAATTTTATCATTTGCAGCATTTTCTGCAACTGGCTCTGGAAACTGTACTCCGCAGTAGGCACACTCGGGTACCCACGCCAATTCACCACCTGAAAAGTCACAAGTAACACAAGTGTTGTGCAGACACCTTATCCCTTCTATGAACACCTCCTTGTAGTCTAGTAGCAGCAGGTTGGGGTCATAGATCATACTAACAGGCAGTCTCAATAGGTTTTGTATACACGGACACAACAGAAAGGGTAGCTTCCTGTTCTCTGATAGCCAGACTCCAAATCCTTGAGGATGTGCTTGACTGCACCTTACAGTTCTATTGGTTTCATTATGAAGAACAGATTTGGCCGACTGCAGTTCTTCAAACAATCTGTCCTTGGGATAAAGCGGAAATGAGGCACATTCTATGAAGGGATAGACCTGGCTCTGCCCTGCGTCACTCACAGTGTAGGGGCGGGGCTCTGGTTTTCCCGCCAGTCCCGGACGGGTTTCTGCAACATTTTCCCGCGCGGCCACAGCTTTCGCGCCACTACCCCTGACAGGGCGGGGTTTCTTCATTGGCGCCAATTCCGGCCAATTTCTCTGCAAGTCTAGCAATGTACGCATTGTCTGCAACTGGCCCACGCGGTCTCCCAGGGAAGCGGGAGCCGCCATTTTGCTTTGCATCGCCATTGGATTACTGTGTTCGTTCTGATTATACAATGGGGCTCCTCTCTGCGGGGCAGCCACCACACCGGTACAATAAAGATTAGCTCAGATGCACCACCACATGTGTACCTTATCTAGGTGTGACCCAGTGTTGCACTACCTCAGGCTAGGCTCACTCTCTCAGTGTCTGCTGTGGCTCCTTCCTCCCAGTCTGTGCTCCCTACGGTGAGTGTCTGGAATGGGCTAGGTACTCTGGCTCTGCCATGCAGTACTTGGGGCGTCTACCTGTCTTGGTCAGCCTAGCGCAGACCCTCTCCAGGACTCCTGACCAAGTTAACAGGCTATCCCTTCTGGCATCCTACCAACTAGCACTGCCTCAAGGTGACTCGGTCAGCTATAACCCGGCTCCAAACCCCTCACTCCTTTCAGGCCCCTAGGTTGTCCCTGCGAACTGACAATATCCCGTCAGCCCCCTGACCACCCCTAGGTCCGTCCCTACGCAGCACAAAGTGGCAGCAGACACTCTCCCTGTTTCCCAGTGTGCCTAGCTAGAGCCTGTCCTGATGACAGATCTGATCTCAGCAGCTCGCCTCCAAATGTAACGGTGTTTCTGGCCCGGCCTGACCCACCCAATCTCACATTGGCCCCTGTGGTCTAACCGGACCCCATTACAGTGTAGATATGCCTGATGGTGCACCTGTTGGCTACAGGACTCCTGAGTCTCCCGCATGATGGTGTGTGGGGAGGACCCGTCAGACAGGCAGCTGAGGTAGTGTGCTGAGTCTCACCTAGTTCCAGTGCAGCGCCTCCACCTCACCAGGGTCCCTGCGTCCGCAAGGGGATGATCCTGGCGAGGAACTCCTCCGTGGTGCTCCTCTCTGTACACTCATTCCAGATAGATACACGAGAGGGTTTCTGGCTGAACTCATCTTTATTGACACGGCAGGGCAGCTGCCCTCCACAAGGAGTATCTTCAGCCACTCATCTCGCCAGTGCTCCCTTTAGATAGGTATATCACCTAGATCAGGGATTCACTATTCCCGCAGGAATCACTGTCCTGTGCCAGGTCCCTGGACACAGCCTCCCATGGAGTTACTATATCATAACTGACAGAACTCTTCCTCAACTGGACTTGAACTAGACAGCAACTCAGGTAGAACTTTCCAGCAACTAACTTTAGAACACAGTGCTGTGCCTTATGTAAGCTTCTGAGGCTGACACACCTCTGACATCACTAACCATGGAGTCAGAGCATGTGACCAGTCCCAGCCATACACAGAGCACCCCACCAGGGTGTGAGGGAAAACCTCCATGATTACTGCTGGCATGCCCACACTTACCAGGCCTTACTGCCAGCAGGAGAGATGACTGTAGGCATTTTACATGACCGCTACATATTGTAATTGTATGTTTATTTTGTAATACCTTTTCTGTAATTCAAGCACTGTATTTTTATATATATTAAACCATTTAATAAGTAATGCTTTGGGCTCTGAATGAACTTTGTGCACGCTGGAGAGAACAACTTGCTAAATTCAGGCACATGTTACTACAACTGATGTTGTGTTAAAGTGCATAGTCTTTCCTATAATAAACAGGGACCTGAGGCCCTGGTGGATATTTTAGTCTAAGATTTTTTATCATATCTGCATAACCTCAGGTGGTGGCAGTGGATGGTTATGATTTGCAATTGAGTAGGGGGTTAATGCTAACCCGCTGGTTCCTTGCAGAGGAGAAAGGGGGGTTGCTAGAGAAGCCTTTGTGTATTTACCCTGGTTGCATATCTAAAGTCACGTGCTCACTTGTGTGCTGTTCGTGGCGGTGGTAAATTGGGACGGCTTGAGGAGAGATACCACCCATTTGAGCAACCCCTGAGTGGGTGAAGAGTGGGTGCGCTTGCGAGCATCGGTATTAACCCTTGTCCCGTATGCAGGTCGCGTGCTAGCAGGGGGTCGTACGTGACACTTGAGGTAAGACCTCCGTTTATTAAAATCTGCCTTTCTAAAGTGTAAGGTCTTTGTTGAACCCAAGTAATCTGTTTCTTGATTTATTTCAAATGAGACCATGTTATGATCACTGTTACCCAAATGTTCCAGGACTTGAATATTTGTTATTACTTCTACATTGTTTGATATGACCAAATCCAGTACTGCCCCTCTCCTGGTTGGTTCCTCAATAAATTGGATCTTATAATTGTCTTTAAGAACCCCCAAAAACCTGTTCCCTTTTGTTGTAACGCTAATCTCATTGCCCCAGTCTATGTCTGGATAATTAAAATCCCCCATTATGCAAACATGACCCAGTTTTGATGCCTTCCCCATTTGCAAAAGTATTTTAGCTTCCTCAATCTCACAGATATTAGGTGGTTTATAGCATATTCCCACAAACATTTTCTTTATACTTTTACCTCCACTGCTAATTTCTATCCACAAAGTCTCTACATTTTCATCATTCCCTTCATAGACATCATCCCTTATTATAGGTTTTAGATCCGGTTTAACATATAAACATACTCCACCTCCCCTTCTATTTGTTCGATCCTTCCGAAAAAGAGAATAACCCTCTAAATTAACTGTCCAGTCATGAGTTTCATCCCACCATGTTTCAGTAATGCCTATGATATCCTACTGCTCCCTGGCAGCTATTAATTCAAGCTCCCCCATTTTATCTGTCAGGCTTCTTGCATTAGCAAGCATGCATTTCAGGTTTTTTTCAGCCTGTACTATTATCTTATCTGCTCCTTCCTTTCTGCGCCCACTTGGTTTAGTCTTTAGAAGTTTTCTAGTGTTATCTGTATTTACTATGGGTGTCTCACTGCTTGTCAAACTCGCACTTGCCCCAATTCTACCTCCATACCACCTTGTATCCTCATCTATTCCATTTAGTTCATTATCTGTTTTATTCCCCTCGTCCCTCCATCCTAGTTTAAAATCTCCTCCAACCTTTTTAGCATTCTCCCCCCTAGCACAGAAGATACATACTAACTCATTTTGAATTCCATCTTACGCAAGTTTATATAATTATTTCACATAACCCTGCTTAGAAAAAAATCAAAATAAATATATATTGCAGCAAGGGATTCTGGGAAATTACATGCAAATGAGCACACAGTGCCACCTTTTGTCAAGTCCATTATTACATGGAAAACCCTTAAGCCAATGCTTGCTGCTTTAAACACAGCTTTTAAACATAGCCTGGGATGCGATGCAAAGCCAATAATCCCACTCACAGACAGACTGTCTTATTGTGTTTACAATACTTGTATTATACGCGTGGATGTAAATGTAAAGCATATTGTATATAATACTGTCACTTATTTTGTGTCATTTTTCACAGTCACCGCATCAGCGCTTATTACACTGCTCTTTCCCACATTCTAAAACCCAACACATATACAGTAGATTAAGTAACCTCCGGTCAGCACCTCCCGAGCAGCACTGCCCACTGCCAGCACCTCCAGAGGACCACTGCCCACTGCCAGCACCTCCAGAGCAGTACTGCCCACTGCCAGCACCTACAGAGTAGTACTGCCCACTGCCAGCACCTGCAGAGCAGCACTGCCCACTGCCAGCATCTCTAGAGCAGCACTGCCCACTGCCAGCACATCCAGCGTGGAACTGCCCACTGCCAGCACCTCCAGAGGACCACTGCCCACTGCCAGCACCTCCAGAGCAGCACTGCCCACTGCCAGCACCTCCAGAGCAGCACTGCCCACTGCCAGCACCTCCAGAGCAGCACTGCCCACTGCCAGCACCTCCAGAGCAGTACTGCCCACTGCCAGCACCTCCAGAGCAGTACTGCCCACTGCCAGCACCTCCAGAGCAGCACTGCCCACTGCCAGCATCTCTAGAGCAGCACTGCCCACTGCCAGCACCTCCAGAGCAGCGCTGCCCACTGCCAGCACCTCCAGAGCAGCACTTCCCACTGCCAGCACCTCCCAGAGGACCACTGCCCACTGTCAGCACCTTCAGATCAGCACTGTCCACTGCCAGCACCTCCAGATCAGCACTATCCACTGCCAGCACCTCCCAGAGCAGCACTGCCCACTGCCAGCATGGATCTACGCTTGTTAAGTGAGTAGAGAAGATTTTTTGGTGTCTTTGAAATCTGCAAGGATGGAATATCAGGTTATTTTGCATTTATGTGAGTCAAACACCCAAACTAATCTGTTTTTTTTATAGAACCAGCAGCAGGTAAGAAGATAATATATCTTCACCTCTGTTATTTTCTGCCAGAAGGGCTAGTAATACATTTCTTTACAAGAGGTATTATATTATGCCAATATCAGAGGAGGTGAAATGACAAGAGCCCCCACTCCCAGCTTTACATGATGGATTTTCCTTTGCTTGTTGCCAGGTTTCCCAGTGGATGTGCTGGAGAGGTTAGAGATTAAGTCGGAGAAAGAAGAGACCGACACAGGGGAACATCTGACCCCAATAAAGGAAGAAATAGATGCATTTCCTGTTTGTGGTAAGTACCCTTACATCCTCACTTGTCTTTATTCAGTATGTTTAAAAATGGACTGAAATGTGTACAATATTTTGGGAAATAATTTTAAAGTGTGTGTAACCCTGCTTCCCCCCTCCCCCGACTCTACGGTGGTGTCTAGGGTGCATGAGGGCGGATTACATTCGTCGTGGTGGTGCGTACCTGTGAGGAACAGGAGGGCCTGAGCTTCCCGCGATGGTATTGGGGAGCCAGGGCCCGGCTTCTGGGGTGGTAGCCTCCATGATCTCTTAGTGGTGCAGCGCCTCCATCTTCTATACTCCCAGGAATATGGGACAGGCCTGTATAGAAGAACCCTTTCGCTCCCAGGGTGATAACCTCCAACTCACACACAGACTTTGGTACAAAGGATAGTCTCTTTATTGGCAGATCAGCGACTCCCAAAATGCAGCGGCGTACAGCAGCCGCAACGACAACAGCAAAGCCTTGCTAGTTACTCCGCTCTCCTCCCACACAGATATTTCCTCCTCTCCTTCCCTCCAAGTCGTTCCTTCGACAGGATGGTCTGGGCTGGGGCTTCAATAACCCGTGGCCCTCCCCCGAGGTTATCCTCACGGTGGGGCTTGAATTCTCCCCATCACCCGGGGGGGTGAGGGGCATTGGTCCACCAGATCTATAACTCTGTCAGCTCTACTCAAAGTGGCGGAGTCTATTCGCTCCTGCACGGCTGCGCCGCCGAGGCCGCGGTCTCCTCCTACTCCCGACTCCTCACTTCAGGCTGACCGAACCGAACACAGCCTGACAGAACTCCAACCACCCACTTACAGGAGTTGGCCGCTAAATATAGAGCTAGCCCCACCTTTCGTGACGTCAGCAGGACCTCCTCTCTTGCTCACGCCTGCAGCAGAGTCCAGACCTGCCTCTACCACTCAGGGCAGGGCTATCAAGGGGGAAAACCCATGATAAATACTGGTGCCTGATCTTAACAGGACTTACCACAGTAGAAGGAAGATAGGTATAGCCTGTGCTGTTTACAGGGGGCTACACGTGCATACAATTATAAGATACCTGTTCTAATGAAAAAATCATTTGTCTAAGGTTATATTGAGGATATTATTGTTATTGAGGTTTGAACATTGGTAGCTCCAAAATGGTTTCAGCACTTGGGGTCGAGGATTTGTTGGGCGGACAATCAGACCAGTGAAGGTCAGAATTATGGAGCACATTCGTTCTATTAAAAACTAGATCAGATGCTCCCAGTTTCCAAACATTTTACACATTGTACATTGGGAAACTTGTCCACCTTTCATTTTTCAGCGATTGAATCTATACCTGTCCCTACACAAGGGGACTGAATCTATACCTGTCCCTACACAAGGGGATTGAATCTATACCTGTTCTTACACGAGGGGATTGAATCTATACCTGTTCGTACACGAGGGGATTGAATCTATACCTGTCACTGCACGAAGGGATTGAATCTATACCTGTCCCTATACGAGGGGATTGAATCTATACCTGTCACTGCACGAGGGGATTGAATCTATACCTGTTCCTACACGAGGGGATTGAATCTATACCTGTTCCTACACGAGGGGATTGAATCTATACCTGTCACTACACGAGGGGATTTAATCTATACCTGTCCCTACACACGGGGATTGAATCTATAACTGTCCCTACACGAGGGGATTGAATCTATACCTGTCCCTACACGAGGGGATTGAATCTATACCTGTACCTACACGAGGGGATTGAATCTATACCTGTTCTTACACGAGGGGATTGAATCTATACCTGTTCCTACACGAGGGGATTGAATCTATACCTGTCACTACACGAGGGGATTTAATCTATACCTGTCCCTACACACGGGGATTGAATCTATAACTGTCCCTACACGAGGGGATTGAATCTATACCTGTCCCTACACGAGGGGATTGAATCTATACCTGTCCCTACACAAGGGGATTGAATCTATACCTGTCCCTACACGAGGGGATTGAATCTATACCTGTCACTGCACGAGGGGATTGAATCTATACCTGTCCCTATACGAGGGGATTGAATCTATACCTGTTCTTACACGAGGGGATTGAATCTATACCTGTTCCTACACAAGGGGATTGAATCTATACCTGTTCCTACACAAGGGGATTGAATCTATACCTGTCCCTACATGAGGGGATTGAATCTATACCTGTCACTGCACGAGGGGATTGAATCTATACCTGTCCCTACACGAGGGGATTGAATCTATACCTGTCCCTACACGAGGGGGTGATAGAATTAATCAGCTTAATCAGCGTGAGATGTTTTGGATCCTCTCACTTAATACTCTATCCCCTTTTGGGATTAATACAGAATGGGACCTAAAACATTTTCTCTAAACTATATTATTCCTTTGCCCATTCTCAGGTTATATAATACTGTTTGTTTCATATACATTTGTTTCTATCATTGAGATACATATGTGTCTCTCCCTAGTCACATTTGATGAGTAGTATTGTTTCCTTAATGTGGCAATTTTTTCAGTGGTTTATTTATTTACATCCTATTCATTATGTACAGTTAGGTCCGGAAATAATTGGACATTGACACAATTTTCATAATTTTGGCTCTGTACGCCACCACAATGGATTTTAAATGAAACAACCGAGATGGAATAGAAGTGCAGGCTTTCAGCTTTAATTCAAGGGGTTGAACAAAAATATCGTATGAAACGTTTAGGAATTGCAACCATTTTCATACACAGTCCCCTTATTTCAGGGGCTCAAATGTAATTGGACAAATTAACACAATCATAAATAAAATGTTCATTTGTAATACTTTGTTGAGAATCCTTTGCATACAATGTCCATGCGTTCCAGACTTCAAGCAGTCATCACCAGGTGCTGGGTTTCCTCCTTTGTGATGCTTTGCCAGGCCTTTACTGCAGCTATCTTCAGTTATTCGTGGGTCTTTCTGCATCAAGTTTTGTCTTCAGCAAGTGAAATGCATGCTTGATCGGTTTGAGATCAGGTGATTGACTTGGCCATTGCAGAATATTCCACTTCTTTGCCTTAAACTCCTGGTTGCTTTTGCAGTACGTTTTGGGTCATTGTCCATCTGTAAAGTGAAGCGCCGTCCAATCAACTTGGCTGAATCTGAGCAGACAATATATCCCTATACACTTCAGAATTCATCCGGCTGCTTCTGTCACATCATCAATAAACACTAGTGACCCAGTGCCATTGTAAGCCATGCATACCCATGCCATCACACTGCCTCCACCGTGTTTTACAGATGATGTGGTATGCTTCGGATAATGAGCCGTTCCAAGCCTTCTCCATACTTTTTTCTTCCCATCATTCTGGTACAGGTTGATCTTAGTTTCATCTGTCCAAAGAATGCTGTTCCAGAACTGGGCTGGCTTTTTCAGATATTTGTTGGCTAAATTTAATCTGGCCTTTCTATTCTTAAGGCTTATGAATGGTTTGCACCTTGTGGTGAACCCTCTGTATTTGCTCTCGTGAAGTCTTCTCTTTATGGTAGACTTGGATAATGATATATCTACCTCCTGAAGAGTGTTCTTCACTTGGTTGGATGTTGTGAACGGGTTTTTCTTTACTATGGAAAGGATCCTACGATCATCCACCACTGTTGTCTTCCGTGGACGTCCAGATGTTTTTGTGTTGCAGAGCTCATCACTGCGGTCTTTTTTTTTTAAAAAATTCTCAGAATGTACCAAACTGGTAATTTGGCCACTCCTAATGTTCCTGCTATCTCTCTGATAGGTTTTCTTTTTTTTTTGCAGCCTAAGGATGCCTTGTTTCACTTGCATTGAGAGCTCCTTTGACCGCATGTTGTGGGTTCACAGCAACAGCTTCCAAATGTGAATGCCACACCTGGAATCAACTCCAGACCTTTTACCTGCTTAATTGATGAAGAAATAACAAAGGAATAGCCCACACCTGTCCATGAAACAGCTTTTGAGTAATTTGTCCAATTACTTTTGGTTCCTTGAAAAAGAGGGGGCTACATATTAAAGAGATGTAATTCCTAAACCCTTTCTCCAATTTTTTTGTGAATACCCTCAAATTAAAGCTGATATACTGCACTTTAAGCCCATATTCATTATTTAACTGTAACTTGAATTTATTTTCGCACACAGCCGAAATAATAAAACCTGTATCAGTGTCCAATTATTTCCGGACCTAACTGTATATTCCCTTTATCAAGATTCAAATTGTTCTTTGCCTTGGTAGTTGAGGTTACATTTATTATATGTATATTATTACATGATTATATTATATTATTTGGTGTTACAGTTGATTTAATCTAAGATAATTGTATTCTCCCCACATCCTATCCATTTTTAAATGTTATGCTTTTTCATTTTATTTGTATTGTCCTTATGAGTCTATTTAAGTTTATTGTTATTGTATTCTTTATTGTGTCCTTTTGCTGGATTTCTCCCCCACAGTTATACTGCCTTCTTTCCGTGGTTACATTTTCCCCGGACTGTTTTGTTCCCATGGGACTTTTTTACCTGGGATACAGGTAGGCAGTGTTTCCGGCGGGGAGTGCCTATAACGTGACACTCTCTAGACTCAGGAAACCACTCTGTGATAAAGCGCCCATGGCGAGAAACGCGTTGGAGGTTTCTCTTTTAACTTAGGCTGTGTCTCAATAACTCTTTTATTTTTTCTACTTTTGCCTCCAGTTCTTCTTTTCTGCAGTGCTCCTTTTTTTCTTTATTTTGAATGTGAGAGGAGACGGAAAGAGAGGAGTCAAATATTACACCAAGGCCGCCTGCTTGGGAAATTATATGAATAGTATTTGTGATTGACAAACATGACACAATATGTAGCAGTTTAGTTTATGTGGGTCTTATGGCAGAAGATTACATTGGCAGTGTAGTCGCTGCATCACTTAGATTGTAAGCTCTCCAGGGCAGGGATTTCCGTTCCTATTGTATGATTTTGTTTGTTGCACTTATTGTATTATAATTCCCTGTACTGTATTGTTTCTGCTGTAAAGCGCTGGGTACACTGCGGGCCTTATATAAATAAAGACATACACACATGGGCATCTACAGTATCTTTACGCTATAGGTTCCTGTCTGGTTTAGTTGATATTATTAATGCACTAATATGATAGACCAGGAGTTCCTTAACTTTACTTCTCATGGACATTTTCAGTGTTAATTATTTGGAGGATGTACATGTATCCTTAAATAATGAATACAGTAATAAATACAAGTTATATATGTATCAATGATTTCACTGTGAGATCTGCTACAAATAGATTTCAGGCCTTCGGGAACCACCACAGTCATTAGGGGTCACTGGATGTCCATGTGCCAAAATGTGCCACAATTTTAAAACCCTGGATTAGAGAATATTTTGTTAATTAAGTATTGGTGAAATAAATTCTTCAGTGTTTTGGATTTGTAATTTGCGTTCCGCAATTTAATTTACAGATTGAAAACATTTGTTCTGTCTTTTTTGTTTACTTCTGTTAGAGATCTACCTGAATGAGGAACAGAACTTGAGCTCTGATACATCCAGAAGCTGTCTGACTCCTCGCAGCCCGGAAGTGCCAAAAAACAATGATTCCTGCCACATTTTAGACACATACAAGGAACCAGTGGCACATGATGGTGAATTTACAGACCTTGTACAGCACACAGCGGAGACGGACTCTAAATATGGGTCCAGCAAAAGGAATGCAAGAGATTTAAGAAGAAACCACAGTGCTCAGCCTTTTCTCTGTTGTCAGTGTGGCAAAAGCTTCTCACTGGACAGGGACCTGCTCACACACCTTTGTGTCCCCACTAGGGAGCAAACCTTTACATGTACAGATGGTGGGAGTAGTTTCTCACTGAAGGGAAAACTTCCTTCACACCAGATGATTCAGACAGCAGTGACTCTTTTTACTTGTACAGTGTGTGGGAAACAGTTAACTACCAAGAGTACCCTCCGAAAACATGAGCGGATTCATACAGCGGAGAAACCATTCCCATGTTCAGAGTGTGAGAAACAATTCAGTTCTAAGAGCCACCTCCTCAGACACCAGATGACTCATACAGGGGAGAAACCATTCACATGTTCAGAGTGTGGGAAACAATTCAGTTCTAAGAGCCACCTCCTAATACACCAGAGGACTCATACTGGAGAGAAACCATTCACATGTTCAGAGTGTAGTAAAAGCTTTTCTTGGAAGAGTGATCTCCTCATACACCAGATGACTCATACAGGGGAGAAACCATTCACATGTTCAGAGTGTGGGAAACAATTCTCAGTTAAGAGCTGTCTCCTCATACACCAGATGACTCATACAGGGGAGAAACAATTCACATGTACAGAGTGTGGGAAACAATTCACAGTTAAGAGCAGTCTCCTCCTACACCAGATGACGCATACAGGTGAGAAACCATTCATATGTTCAGAGTGTGGGAAACAATTCAGTATTAAGCGCAATCTCCTCATACACCAGAGGACTCATACTGGAGAGAAACCATTCACATGTACAGAGTGTGGGAAACAATTCAGTATTAAGAGCAGTCTCCTCATACACCAGAGAACTCATTCAGGAGAAAAACCATTCACATGTACAGAGTGTGGGAAACAATTCAGTATTAAGAGAAACCTCATCAGACACCAGATGACTCATACTGGAGAAAAACCATTCACATGTGCAGAGTGTAGTAAAAGCTTTTCTTGGAAGAGTGATCTACTCAGACACCAGATGACTCATACAGGGGAGAAACCATTCACATGTACAGAGTGTAGTAAAAGCTTTTCTAGGAAGACAGAGCTCCTCAACCATGAGCGGATTCATACAGGGGAGAAACCATTCACATGTACAGAGTGTGGGAAACAATTCAGTATTAAGAGAAACCTCATCAGACACCAGATGACTCATACTGGAGAAAAACCATTCACATGTGCAGAGTGTAGTAAAAGCTTTTCTTGGAAGAGTGATCTCCTCATACACCAGATGACTCATACAGGGGAGAAACCCTTCACATGTACAGAGTGTGGGAAAAGCCTTTCTCAAATGAGCCTCCTCTCCCACCACAGGATTCATACACAGAAGGAACCATTTCCGTGCACATAGTGTGGGGAAAGCTTTTCACAGAGGATCAGCAGCCTTACACACATGAGATAAACTATCTGATTGTTCAAAGTAGGGTTGGACAACACACCAGTAGCATAGTAATACTGCAGTAATAAAAATGGAGGGTAACGCAATACTTGCCATTATTTCTTACCATGGCATTCCTATCAGCAGCTGCAGAGTGGGGGTGGGTCTGGAAGAGAGGCGTGGGGGTGGGCTGGCAGAGAGGACTGAGTGTGGGTCTGGTAGAGACAGTGGAGTGGGAGCAAGCCTGGGAGCTCCTTGACTATCACATGCTGCAGCTATAAGGAACCCTCCTGCTGGTAATCTCACCCCTCCATATTCACCTCTGCCATGCCTCTTACCCCTTCCCTTCCACCATGACTTAACCCCTTTCTCTCCCCCGTATTTCTCTCGGCTCTCACCCATGCCTCTTGACCCCCTCCTTCCCCATGCCCATTAACCCTCGCCTCCCCATGCTCTATTAATGTGTACAGGAGAAGGGGGGGGGGTCATGGGGGTAATTATACATTCTCTTACCATGCACCCCAAAACTGGAACAACCTACCAGAGACTCTCTCATCCACCACCAGTTTAAGTTCTTTCAAAACTAAGGCTCTCACATTTTAATCTGGTCTGTAACTGTTACATACGCTTATAATATATATTATCTTTAACTGTGCATGCAATGTCTTGTATATAATGTATGCCCTGTTCACTTATGTAACTGTATTTGTAACCATGTATTATTTGTCATCTTAACTCTGTGCCCAGGACATACATGAAAACATGAGGTAACTCTCAATGTATTATTTAAGTAATAATCCCTGAAGAACAGGGCATTACTGGCCAATAATGCCCTGGCTGGAAGAGTTGAAGTCCCGAGGCGAACCAAGCCAGGGCATTATTGGGCAGTAATGCCCTGTTCTGAGGGGATTATTACTATTATAGGCTAAATGTAGGCTTATTTCATAAATAATAGACACTTTTGTATAGTTAAATAGATTTTTTTATTAAAATAAAATGGTAAATACATGAAACCACCTCTATATACGCTTACACTGCAGCTATCTATATCCACACACTGCCGCCTCCTCTGCGTACACACACACACACCAACTCACACACAAACTGCTGCTACACATACAAAACAGCACACCACACACAACACAATGCCTCTACACACACACACACACACTGGAGCTCTAGACACACAACACAGCATCTCGTCTATACTTACTACACAGAACCTCTACACACACAGCAGCTCTACACACATACAGCAGCTCTACACACACACCAACTCTGCTGCTACACACACATGCTACACCCATAAACGGTGCTACTGACACACACACACACACACACACACACACACACACAAGCTCTATGCACACACATCAGCTCTACACTCACACAAACTGCTGCTACACATACAACAGCACAACACACACTGCAGCCACAATAAAAAATGCAGCCACTTACTAAACTTTGCACTCTCCCCCCCAGCTCTACACACAACACAGCACCTCTACACCCCCCCCCCCCCTGTTATGGATTACAAGTATTTTCTGGCATATAACGCATAATGAATACAGGTCACAGGTACATATATACATAGTATCATTGTAAGGCCTAGTATAGCTTAGAGTATACTGTTAAAATCCTGGTTTTCTTGTCTTAGAAATAATAGCTTGTTTTGCTCAGAAGTGGCAGGATATTGGGACAGGTTACATAGACATAAAAGGGGAACTAACACCGGTAAACACGCCGTGGTTTGAACGGTAACTTATGAAATATCATATGTCACTAACTGTAATTCCTAAGATCGTAAACATCATACGTCACTAACTGTAATTCCTATAGCGTAAACATCATACGTCACAAACCACAGAGTATGGACACATGACACGTGACACACGTACGCAGTAAACAATGCACTCTATAATAGGTTTGCCCGACTCCATGTTAGACCAGAGAGAGAACCGAACTTAGGTGTGAAGTCACACAGATGAGACTTGAGCTGGGACTGGCTGACCTATCGTAATATCTTTTGGTTTGTGAGTATTGACAATGCATATCTAGTTTTAATCTCTGCATAGTTAGGAATGGATTGGTAACATACTGTAACTGCTAGCCATTAGCTTATAAGAAGCTTGTTCTGATATTTCTGAATATTGTTGTGATACAATAAATGATAAACCTTTTCTTATACAAACTCTGAGTACCCTTTCTTTATAATAATCTAGCGATACCCTCCATATCATAATATGTGAGAGTGTGGCCGAGACTTTTTCAAGTGCAACATTGTGGTTTGTGTTCTCTGCTTAGTGCAGGATATAACTCACCATAAGGCGACACTTGATAAAGGAAGGTAGGTGATTGAACCCAGATTATGGCGCCCAACGTGGTTAATTACTCATGAGTTGTATAATAAATCTTACGTTACCCATTTAATCTTGAAAGTACACGTGTATGCTATTTCCTCTTTATAAAAGAGAAGGTACAATTTTCATTTTATATATATATATAGTATATCATGGCTGTTACGGAGTTTGCACGAGTTGCATATCTGAATGTTTTAATGAGGAATCAGTATCAGAGAAATCTGATTAACGGTGAAACTCTGGCATTTGAAATTCAATTTGGCCCGTGGGGACCTGGGGCAAGATACTGCTATCTAACAATAGACACCACAGCTGATCCAAACACATATCAGTACATACAACAGGCATATGATCCGTTGATACACACGATCATTAATTTGACACATAATGCAGCGACTGTCATTTTGGGACAACAGCCTGTGATTGCTACAGGCGTGGACAGACATGGTCCTATTAATTCTGGTGCGAAATATGGGGAGAATCGCACACACTTATTTACACCAGTTACATTACCTGAGTTAACACCAGCAGCACGCGACGTTCTGACAGAGCGCGGAAATGCAACTGCAGAAATCACGCTGTTAAGAGAAATTGTTAATGCCCTCTTAGCAACAAGAGGAGCTGCTCCAGCGTTAATTGACGTACCAGCTCGGGTACAAGTTTGTATTCCCATGGCGAACATTAAGGCTACTATTGGAAAGTTGCCAACTAATCCAAAAGACATTGCATTGTGGCTTAATGAGAGAACGCATTGTTTAGATGGGGTGTATCCTACACCGATCGCAAATCAGAAACTTGCTTTAGTGAATTCCCTGCTACCAGCGGGTTTGTCAATCACATTGGCTGAAGCACGAGACTGGGATTCAGTCATCAGCAATGTGTATGAGAAAACCCATGGAAAAGTTACTATCTCATCACTGGCAGATACGCTAGGACAAGTTAATAAGACTAGTGGGATTGTAGCAGCTTATATTCTGGGGTTACGCTTTACACAAGGCAACCATGAGATTGTGTGGGGTTGTCTGAAGGCTTTGATTAAGGGACAAGGTTTGCTGTTAGACCTTGAAAGACAAATTCAGGGTGTACCAGTGGAACAAAAACCAATTATGGTTCCTGAGATTCTGAAAAATACGTACACTCTCGTTGGCAGATCTTTGACTGGGGATCCTATTGGGTTAACTAAGCCACAAGCCAGTGACAGGAAGCCTGAGCGATCGAACGCAGACAAGAGGGGAAATTTTCTTGTCCAAGAGAGAAAGTGGAGACCTCCGTTCACCCAGTATCAGACTCCAGTTTATCCTAGAGACGAGCAGTGGGACAGAAGAGGTAATTTTCAAAGAGATAATAGAAGTTTTCAGACTCCTACACAGAGACAAAACACTCCTACACCACAGACTACACAACAAAATACACGCTTTGAACAGCAAGCTCGTAATGAGGGTGCAGTGTCCAGATATAATCTGAGACAATACATTAAAACTCCTGACAGATATGGGCAAGGCAAGGCTAGCGAAATTCAATTTCGTGACAAGCGTACAGGTTTTGCTACGCAGACTTCAGGACTAACAAATAGCCAACGTGAGGTTAAGCAAGCTGCAGCAGCGACACCGGCGAGCACAGAGAAGTTTGTTGGGAAGATAACTCACTTCCCTGCAGACCTCCTCTTTGAGGAATGACAAACTTAACGTTACACATTCACTACAAGGGAAAAGATTATACTGGCCTATTAGACACACAAGCCGACATATCCCTTGTAAGAACTGATATTTTAATAGATGAAAATTATGTACACGACATCACGATACAAACAATTGAAGGAAATGGCACTTATCCTTCATATTATTTAGACTTAAAAATTAATGACAGAAAAGTTTCTATTGAATTAGTTGAACATGACAGATTAGATTGTGACTTTCTTATAGCATACAAAGATGTGGCTTCCTTCTTTACAATAAAAGAGGAAGTTACAGAAAACCGCAAGCAGACGGAATTGACTGTGAAATTTGACTTGGAAAAAATTATCACAGATCAATGTAATGAAAATGCTTTTAATGATAAAACAAAATTGTATAATTGGTTAATGACACACAAATATATATTTTTCAGCAATGGGAAAATCAGGTGGGATTTAGAAAAGGAATTGTACATAATATTAATACATGTTCTACACTTCCAAAGCAACAGGCACAATATAAAATTAATCATGCCGCCTTACCAAGCATACAAATTGTAATCAATGATTTGCTTAAACAAGGAGTACTACTTGAACAGTATAGCCAAATGAATACTGCAGTATATCCAGTGCCTAAAAAAGATGGTTTGGCGAATGGTGTTAGATTATAGGGAAGTGAACAGAGTCACACCTTCAGTGACAGCACAGAACGCTTGGTTCATCGGTTCATACTATGGGTAACCAGTTTGCAGATAGTCTCGCGCAAACTGTAAGTCAGAAGTTTGCCGTTAACAAAGTGTTAACAAGGGCACAGTCAAAGTCAGCCAGTCTCGATGCAGAGTTGTATGCTTGTCTGGATGCCACCAGGCCTAATCCACCTGGGTATCCTAAGAAATACTCATTTAAACAAGTCAACAATAATTGCATGGTTGTAATTGATGCTAATGAATTCATTGTTCCCCCTGTAGCAAGCAGGATGCAGATCGCTACGCAAGCACACGACAGTGTGGGACACCCTCACCTAGGGAGAGAAAATGTTTTGTTGACACTGAAACACAAATACTGGTGGCCGAACATGAGGAAAACAGTTAAGACAGTTCTAAGCAACTGTAAACCATGTCGGTTGGTAAACAGTCCTAATCATCAGACCCCACCATTTATTATTAATGCAATACCGAACAAACCGTTTGATTTAATATATTTAGACCATATTGGACCTTTGCCAGCATCACATTCCTACAAACATGTTTTGGTTTGTGTTGATGCTTGTACAAGGTTTACCCCGTTCGTAGTACGACAGCTAGCTCTACGCTTAATTGTCTCAACACCTTAGTAAGTGTGGCTAAGCCCAAGGCCTTTCATACCGATGGTGGACCTGCTTTCACAGCAGCAGAAACCAAGGAGTGGGCCGCAATATTAGGTATTGACTGGGCATACAGCTCGCCGTCATATTCTGGAAATCGCTGGAATCTTTGCACTAAAAATTACGAGGTAAAACGACTTTTAACCAAAATGCTATCTAATCGTCCTACACAGTGGTATCCACTCTTAGTTACAGTTCAAATTGGCCTAAATAATATTCCTAACACAATAACTGGTAAAACACCACATGAACTGTTATATGGTACTCCTATGAATACACAGTTTACTAATGATTCTATTTCTGTCCCAGGGAGACTTGAACAAATATTAATTTTACAGGAATTGAGGGATTCTTTTTCCCATACAGCCCACACACCATGTAATCCTGCAGCTTGGACGCCGCAGATTGGACATTCGGTCCAGGAGAGGGTTGCTAAGGTAAAGCCGTTGCGGCCTAAGTGGAAGAAACCTACCACGATACTGAAAAAAATAAGTGAAAGAACCTTTGTTATCCAAGATACTAAAGGCAAAGAAAGAAAAGTGAGTATCGATAATCTTAAACCTACAGCTCATTGCAGTAACGACACTGTTCAAGATGGAGGAGACACCGTATCTGCGACAGACTTCGATGGAGCTGCAGCCTCTCGAAGCACAGATTGCAAGACAACAGGATGTGGAAAATAATCATGCAGGTGAGGTCCTACAAGCTGAAGCTGACTTCCCTGACAGTGACCAAAGACATATATATGTGTTACCTGCCATACCGGATCAACGCAATATTTACCAGAAGGCCTATCAAACAATGGCTAAGGTGATCACAAAGAAAAGACTGTTAAAGACTATTTTGTGTCTCTCAATCTGTTTTGCTTTTCTAGCAATATCGGCCAGCGTTATTTTCAGGTTACAATGGCATTTTGTGACTCAGCAAGAAGGAGAGATCATCAACTGGAAACGTACAGCTGCACACAGTATTACCACACCAGACTCCGGAATCGTGAAACGAGGACTACACTACGATTTGAAACCGGTGGAGATACAGTCGGTGGGTATACCTCAAGGTGTGTATTGGAAGCCGTTTCCTAAACCTATCATCCAGAAACGAAAGACTTTGGGGATTTCACAGGTTGTGCTGTTTGATTCAACTGTGCTAGCTAAACAAGCTGGTATAACTACGCCAGAAGGAAGGAAGCTGGTGACACAACATCTGAATGCACAGATGCAACAGCTGCAATCTACAAGCCTGAAATATGATTTACCCCTTCATGACCATTGGAAGCAGCAAAGCTACCGTGAACAACGTTGTTATGCTGAATTTGGACATTGCTATTTCATTGACTTTCAAGGAACACGTAAATGGCCAACGAAGGAGCTGAAAGCTGATCATTGCCCTCGGCCTGGTGTGACCATGGACAATATAAGGTATAAGCAATACCCTATTTTCTATCTGAATACAGGTCAAATCACTCAGAACGGATTCGTTCCCAACGGACAGACTGATCCAAGAGTGGCATTCTGGGAAGGTGCTGAAGAAGAAGAGTACAGAATACCTGGAGGGGTAAGACCTTATACTTCTGCTGTTTTTTGCACTGACAGTATTTACTCAGGATGGTGGAACTCATCAATAACCGCTGAGGACCTGTTACACAAACTTCAAGATGTGATGGAAGATGCTAAAACTGGACAGCTAAAGACAGCAGCACTTCCGAAAGAATGGAATACAAAAGGTGATGGTATGTTGTTTCGTGAACCTACAGCATGGGACACTTGCACTCAACCACGCTTTGCTACATTTACCAATACTACATACTACAGCCATTCATGTAAAGGTTTCAACAATGCGTGTGGTATCACATTGGAGAAATTCATTAATGAAGGAATCTGTGATAAGGACACTACAGTATTCAAATACGGTTGTAAACCATGTTCTTTTTATTACAATCTCACGCAAGGCTATTTTAACTGGCAACCGAAAATGATTGATCAAGGATTTTTACATTTTTCTGGGTTACGAGGTTTTTGGTGTGTGGAGCGAATAGTGATTATGAAACCTAATTACAAAGTCTACTCCCTGTTCCAGAAATGTCTCAATGATAGTTTGCATATGAATGTTGACACGGTAATCAGGGCGATGAGCGATTTGATGAATGTTCAAATAGCTCCAAATGATAAACCCTGTGATTATGACACGTGCACCACACATAATATTGTTAACATGCCCTACTCAGAGGCAATGTGGGGTACGAATGCAACAATTAATGCCATAGTGTATTATGAAAATGACACAGAGTTCATGAATGAATGTAAAGTTTCAAGTAAAACATCTACAAGACAATTGCTTACTAACGATGATGTTCTTATAACCACAGGACACCTGCTGAGTGATTCTGTTTCTGTTATAAGTCAAATCTCTGACTCAAATGATGAAGAATTAAGGAGAGGTATTTTGGTGTTAAGAGATCACATGATAAAATTTGCTTCCTACACAATTTCAGATATAACAGTGTTATCTGAAGAAATTAAAGCTTTGGTTATTCTTAATCACATTACTTCTATCAGGTTAACAATGCAAAGTAAAAAGGTTGACATATCACTTTTGAATCTCACTTTGATCACACAGACTCTCAATTTAAGTCCGAAAGAATCTGAAATCCTGGCATATGTTTCACAAACCACAGTTTATGACATACGAGAAAGAAACCACAGACGGGTTCATAACCCTGATGACTCTTTATGGGAAGTTTTTTTATACTATGAATTATTTATTCCAGGAGATGTGTATACAACAAATTGGGAACTGCTTAATTTTGGACACATAACACACACAGGTTCTTATTTCGCAAGGGTGCAGGTTGCTCAACCATTTCAGTACATGTCTGTGAAATGTGATCGTGAATTTTTCATCAGCACTATAAGATGTGTTGATAGAGGTTATTTGATTTGTGATGACATTATACAGCACATGCCTTGCAATGATCAAATGCAAGGTAGCAACTGCCCGATAACTGCAACACCCATTCAAACTCCTTTTACATTAATTCACAGCTTAGATAATGGGAGTTACATAGTGTTATCTACAGAAGAGGATTGCGATATACCACCTTTTCAGGCATCACTTGTCACGGTTAATGGGAGTATACAGTGTTATGGTACTACACTTATTCCACCTCTGTTACATCAGACATTCACATCTGGAGTACATTTCCAGGTACCAGCTATCACACTGATCCTTCCTCACATGACAGCCTATTTGGCACATTTAAAGAAAATGAAGGTTACTATAGGGTTCACACATGATATAGTACATACCCTTTTACAGAGAGTTCACAGTGAATTACTACGTGTTGATTTACACCTGGGTGATTTTCCCCAGTGGTTAACTACACTAGGTGAATCATTGAAAACTTTTTGGCCAATGACAGGTAATTTTTTGACAAAAATAGGCACTAGCCTACAAACTACTGGTAAAAGTATTTTTAGTGGACTAGGGAATGCGTTTGGAATCCTAGGTTATTTGAAACCACTATTGTTTTTTATTTTAGGGATAATAATACTTGTTATTTTGCTTCGTATTTTCTCTTTTCTTCCGAAGATGAAGAGGCGATCAGCTTAATCACATTTTGCTTTCTAGCATATATTCTTATATTTTTACCTAGATACTAATATACTGTTTTAAGCACACAGGTCAAATCTAACCTGCTGCAGTATGCTTTGTTGCAAGGACACAGACGAAAAGAAAGATACTTCACAAATCTTGCGTCTACCACGGTCCTATCAAACTTCCATGAGGATGTACTTAGATGAACTGGTTTTGCCACATCGGAAACCACGCAAAGTGCATGCAGTTCACAACACGATGAGAGACTTTATGTATCAGAACTCTCTTGCTTCCTCAGGACCGTTTTCAGTTTTAACACCTAATGGGACATTGCTACCGCGTAGCTTGCAAATGTTATGTAATTTTTGGCAAGTGAAATCTTTGCTATCTCTTGGTTATCAACCCAACTTCAAGTGTAGAGACATTCACCGTCAAATATTTCAAATGTCTTTTTATACAATTGAAGAAGGTCATATCAGCATTGTTAGCCACGGGTCATATAATTGTACCACTTTGTTTGCATGTTCAGGTAATAAACATCAACATTGTTTTGGGGCCCGTTGGGATACTACGCTTTTAAGTATGTATGAACGTCAACATCAACCCGCTTTACAATTGGGTGATTTTTACAAATTGATACCTTCCCGTCGTGGAATAACTTGTGCACATATGCGCAGTTGTGGGTGTTTTGGCGATCAATCACATACTCCTGTGAGTTCAAGCTCATCAACATCAGAGAGCTGTGACACTGTCTTCCAATAGTACACATAATGAATATTTTCTGCTTTGATAGTTTTTCTGCATTTGCAAAAATATGATAATTATGTGTAGGAGAGGGTGTTATGGATTACAGGTATTTTCTGGCATATAACGCATAATGAATACAGGTCACAGGTACATATATACATAGTATCATTATAAGGCCTAGTATAGCTTAGAGTATACTGTTAAAATCCTGGCTTTTCTTGTCTTAGAAATAATAGCTTGTTTTGCTGAGAAGTGGCAGGATATTGGGACAGGTTACATAGGCATAAAAGGGGAACTAACTCACGTAAACAGGCCGTGGTCTAACGGTAAATTATGAAATATCATACGTCACTAACTGTAATTCCTATAGCGTAAACATCATACGTCACAAACCACAGAGTATGGACACATGACACGTGACACACGTACGCAGTAAACAATGCACTCTATAATAGGTTTGCCCGACTCCATGTTAGACCAGAGAGAGAACCTAACTTAGGTGTGAAGTCACACAGATGAGACTTGAGCTGGGACTGGCTGACCTATCGTAATATCTTTTGGTTTGTGAGTATTGACAATGCATATCTAGTTATAATCTCTGCATAGTTAGGAATGGATTGGTAACATACTGTAACTGCTAGCCATCAGCTTATAAGAAGCTTGTTCTGATATTTCTGAATATTGTTGTGATACAATAAATGATAAACCTTTTCTTATACAAACTCTGAGTACCCTTTCTTTATAATAATCTAGCGATACCCTCCATATCATAATATGTGAGAGTGTGGCCGAGACTTTTTCAAGTGCAACATTGTGGTTTGTGTTCTCTGCTTAGTGCAGGATATAACTCACCATAAGGCGACACTTGATAAAGGAAGGTAGGTGATTGAACCCAGATTATGGCGCCCAACGTGGTTAATTACTCATGAGTTGTATAATAAATCTTACGTTATCCATTTAATCTTGAAAGTACACGTGTATGCTATTTCCTCTTTATAAAAGAGAAGGTACAATTTTCATTATATATATATATATATAGTATATCATGGCTGTTACGGATTTTGCACGAGTTGCAGATCTGAATGTTTTAATGAGGAATCAGTATCAGAGAAATCTGATTAACGGTGAAACTCTGGCATTTGAAATTCAATTTGGCCCGTGGGGACCTGGGGCAAGATACTGCTATCTAACAATAGACACCACAGCTGATCCAAACACATATCAGTACATACAACAGGCATATGATCCGTTGATACACACGATCATTAATTTGACACATAATGCAGCGACTGTCATTTTGGGACAACAGCCTGTGATTGCTACAGGCGTGGACAGACATGGTCCTATTAATTCTGGTGCGAAATATGGGGAGAATCGCACACACTTATTTACACCAGTTACATTACCTGAGTTAACACCAGCAGCACGCGATGTTCTGACAGAGCGCGGAAATGCAACTGCAGAAATCACGCTGTTAAGAGAAATTGTTAATGCCCTCTTAGCAACAAGAGGAGCTGCTCCAGCGTTAATGGACGTACCAGCTCGGGTACAAGTTTGTATTCCCATGGCGAACATTAAGGCTACTATTGGAAAGTTGCCAACTAATCCAAAAGACATTGCATTGTGGCTTAATGAGAGAACGCATTGTTTAGATGGGGTGTATTCTACACCGACCGCAAATCAGAAACTTGCTTTAGTGAATTCCCTGCTACCAGCGGGTTTGTCAATCACATTGGCTGAAGCACGAGACTGGGATTCAGTCATCAGCAATGTGTATGAGAAAACCCATGGAAAAGTTACTATCTCATCACTGGCAGATACGCTAGGACAAGTTAATAAGACTAGTGGGATTGTAGCAGCTTATATTCTGGGGTTACGCTTTACACAAGGCAACCATGAGATTGTGTGGGGTTGTCTGAAGGCTTTGATTAAGGGACAAGGTTTGCTGTTAGACCTTGAAAGACAAATTCAGGGTGTACCAGTGGAACAAAAACCAATTATGGTTCCTGAGATTCTGAAAAATACGTACACTCTCGTTGGCAGATCTTTGACTGGGGATCCTATTGGGTTAACTAAGCCACAAGCCAGTGACAGGAAGCCTTAGCGATCGAACGCAGACAAGAGGGGAAATTTTCTTGTCCAAGAGAGAAAGTGGAGACCTCCGTTCACCCAGTATCAGACTCCAGTTTATCCTAGAGATGAGCAGTGGGACAGAAGAGGTAATTTTCAAAGAGATAATAGAAGTTTTCAGACTCCTACACAGAGACAAAACACTCCTACACCACAGACTACACAACAAAATACACGCTTTGAACAGCAAGCTCGTAATGAGGGTGCAGTGTCCAGATATAATCTGAGACAATACATTAAAACTCCTGACAGATATGGGCAAGGCAAGGCTAGCGAAATTAAATTTCGTGACAAGCGTACAGGTTTTGCTACGCAGACTTCAGGACTAACAAATAGCCAACGTGAGGTTAAGCAAGCTGCAGCAGCGACACCGGCGAGCACAGAGAAGTTTGTTGGGAAGATAACTCACTTCCCTGCAGACCTCCTCTTTGAGGAATGACAAACTTAACGTTACACATTCACTACAAGGGAAAAGATTATACTGGCCTATTAGACACACAAGCCGACATATCCCTTGTTAGAACTGATATTTTAATAGATGAAAATTATGTACACGACATCACGATACAAACAATTGAAGGAAATGGCACTTATCCTTCATATTATTTAGACTTAAAAATTAATGACAGAAAAGTTTCTATTGAATTAGTTGAACATGACAGATTAGATTGTGACTTTCTTATAGCATACAAAGATGTGGCTTCCTTCTTTACAATAAAAGCGGAAGTTACAGAAAACCGCAAGCAGACGGAATTGACTGTGAAATTTGACTTGGAAAAAATTATCACAGATCAATGTAATGAAAGTGCTTTTTTTTTTTTTCCCAAAGTTTTTTTATTAGGCATTGTTCATAATACGTTGTACACAAAATAGACATCAAGTTGCCTAATACAGGTTTTCTTTGTTTTTTAAGGACAGAGAGAAGGAAAGGCTCAACGCGCCCCCGACCTTCAAACATGGGTCGGTAGGGTTGGCGTGAGGGTGGAAACAGAATGTGGGGGGATGGGGGGGGAAAGGAGAGAGAAAAAAGGGGGGGGGGTGGGGCTGCGGGGTGGGGGGGAGGGAGATCCTACCCCCTTGGTCCATTGCGCGTTGCCCATCCATCTTCGTTGTTTTCTTTAGCGTGGAGTAGCAATTGTTAGTCTTACATGGGAGTCAGCTATGTAATCCCTATTTTGTGGTACAGGGCGATCCTTTTTAGTCCCGCATGTGGGTTATCCACGGGTCCCATATCTTATAGAACGGCTCCGTCTTCCTTTACACGAGGGGATTGAATCTATACCTGTCACTGCACGAGGGGATTGAATCTATACCTGTCCCTATACGAGGGGATTGAATCTATACCTGTTCTTACACGAGGGGATTGAATCTATACCTGTTCCTACACAAGGGGATTGAATCTATACCTGTTCCTACACAAGGGGATTGAATCTATACCTGTCCCTACATGAGGGGATTGAATCTATACCTGTCACTGCACGAGGGGATTGAATCTATACCTGTCCCTACACGAGGGGATTGAATCTATACCTGTCCCTACACGAGGGGGTGATAGAATTAATCAGCTTAATCAGCGTGAGATGTTTTGGATCCTCTCACTTAATACTCTATCCCCTTTTGGGATTAATACAGAATGGGACCTAAAACATTTTCTCTAAACTATATTATTCCTTTGCCCATTCTCAGGTTATATAATACTGTTTGTTTCATATACATTTGTTTCTATCATTGAGATACATATGTGTCTCTCCCTAGTCACATTTGATGAGTAGTATTGTTTCCTTAATGTGGCAATTTTTTCAGTGGTTTATTTATTTACATCCTATTCATTATGTACAGTTAGGTCCGGAAATAATTGGACATTGACACAATTTTCATAATTTTGGCTCTGTACGCCACCACAATGGATTTTAAATGAAACAACCGAGATGGAATAGAAGTGCAGGCTTTCAGCTTTAATTCAAGGGGTTGAACAAAAATATCGTATGAAACGTTTAGGAATTGCAACCATTTTCATACACAGTCCCCTTATTTCAGGGGCTCAAATGTAATTGGACAAATTAACACAATCATAAATAAAATGTTCATTTGTAATACTTTGTTGAGAATCCTTTGCATACAATGTCCATGCGTTCCAGACTTCAAGCAGTCATCACCAGGTGCTGGGTTTCCTCCTTTGTGATGCTTTGCCAGGCCTTTACTGCAGCTATCTTCAGTTATTCGTGGGTCTTTCTGCATCAAGTTTTGTCTTCAGCAAGTGAAATGCATGCTTGATCGGTTTGAGATCAGGTGATTGACTTGGCCATTGCAGAATATTCCACTTCTTTGCCTTAAACTCCTGGTTGCTTTTGCAGTACGTTTTGGGTCATTGTCCATCTGTAAAGTGAAGCGCCGTCCAATCAACTTGGCTGAATCTGAGCAGACAATATATCCCTATACACTTCAGAATTCATCCGGCTGCTTCTGTCACATCATCAATAAACACTAGTGACCCAGTGCCATTGTAAGCCATGCATACCCATGCCATCACACTGCCTCCACCGTGTTTTACAGATGATGTGGTATGCTTCGGATAATGAGCCGTTCCAAGCCTTCTCCATACTTTTTTCTTCCCATCATTCTGGTACAGGTTGATCTTAGTTTCATCTGTCCAAAGAATGCTGTTCCAGAACTGGGCTGGCTTTTTCAGATATTTGTTGGCTAAATTTAATCTGGCCTTTCTATTCTTAAGGCTTATGAATGGTTTGCACCTTGTGGTGAACCCTCTGTATTTGCTCTCGTGAAGTCTTCTCTTTATGGTAGACTTGGATAATGATCTATCTACCTCCTGAAGAGTGTTCTTCACTTGGTTGGATGTTGTGAACGGGTTTTTCTTTACTATGGAAAGGATCCTACGATCATCCACCACTGTTGTCTTCCGTGGACGTCCAGATGTTTTTGTGTTGCAGAGCTCATCACTGCGGTCTTTTTTTTTTAAAAAATTCTCAGAATGTACCAAACTGGTAATTTGGCCACTCCTAATGTTCCTGCTATCTCTCTGATAGGTTTTCTTTTTTTTTTGCAGCCTAAGGATGCCTTGTTTCACTTGCATTGAGAGCTCCTTTGACCGCATGTTGTGGGTTCACAGCAACAGCTTCCAAATGTGAATGCCACACCTGGAATCAACTCCAGACCTTTTACCTGCTTAATTGATGAAGAAATAACAAAGGAATAGCCCACACCTGTCCATGAAACAGCTTTTGAGTAATTTGTCCAATTACTTTTGGTTCCTTGAAAAAGAGGGGGCTACATATTAAAGAGATGTAATTCCTAAACCCTTTCTCCAATTTTTTTGTGAATACCCTCAAATTAAAGCTGATATACTGCACTTTAAGCCCATATTCATTATTTAACTGTAACTTGAATTTATTTTCGCACACAGCCGAAATAATAAAACCTGTATCAGTGTCCAATTATTTCCGGACCTAACTGTATATTCCCTTTATCAAGATTCAAATTGTTCTTTGCCTTGGTAGTTGAGGTTACATTTATTATATGTATATTATTACATGATTATATTATATTATTTGGTGTTACAGTTGATTTAATCTAAGATAATTGTATTCTCCCCACATCCTATCCATTTTTAAATGTTATGCTTTTTCATTTTATTTGTATTGTCCTTATGAGTCTATTTAAGTTTATTGTTATTGTATTCTTTATTGTGTCCTTTTGCTGGATTTCTCCCCCACAGTTATACTGCCTTCTTTCCGTGGTTACATTTTCCCCGGACTGTTTTGTTCCCATGGGACTTTTTTACCTGGGATACAGGTAGGCAGTGTTTCCGGCGGGGAGTGCCTATAACGTGACACTCTCTAGACTCAGGAAACCACTCTGTGATAAAGCGCCCATGGCGAGAAACGCGTTGGAGGTTTCTCTTTTAACTTAGGCTGTGTCTCAATAACTCTTTTATTTTTTCTACTTTTGCCTCCAGTTCTTCTTTTCTGCAGTGCTCCTTTTTTTCTTTATTTTGAATGTGAGAGGAGACGGAAAGAGAGGAGTCAAATATTACACCAAGGCCGCCTGCTTGGGAAATTATATGAATAGTATTTGTGATTGACAAACATGACACAAAATGTAGCAGTTTAGTTTATGTGGGTCTTATGGCAGAAGATTACATTGGCAGTGTAGTCGCTGCATCACTTAGATTGTAAGCTCTCCAGGGCAGGGATTTCCGTTCCTATTGTATGATTTTGTTTGTTGCACTTATTGTATTATAATTCCCTGTACTGTATTGTTTCTGCTGTAAAGCGCTGGGTACACTGCGGGCCTTATATAAATAAAGACATACACACATGGGCATCTACTATATCTTTACGCTATAGGTTCCTGTCTGGTTTAGTTGATATTATTAATGCACTAATATGATAGACCAGGAGTTCCTTAACTTTACTTCTCATGGACATTTTCAGTGTTAATTATTTGGAGGATGTACATGTATCCTTAAATAATGAATACAGTAATAAATACAAGTTATATATGTATCAATGATTTCACTGTGAGATCTGCTACAAATAGATTTCAGGCCTTCGGGAACCACCACAGTCATTAGGGGTCACTGGATGTCCATGTGCCAAAATGTGCCACAATTTTAAAACCCTGGATAAGAGAATATTTTGTTAATTAAGCATTGGTGAAATAAATTCTTCAGTGTTTTGGATTTGTAATTTGCGTTCCGCAATTTAATTTACAGATTGAAAACATTTGTTCTGTCTTTTTTGTTTACTTCTGTTAGAGATCTACCTGAATGAGGAACAGAACTTGAGCTCTGATACATCCAGAAGCTGTCTGACTCCTCGCAGCCCGGAAGTGCCAAAAAACAATGATTCCTGCCACATTTTAGACACATACAAGGAACCAGTGGCACATGATGGTGAATTTACAGACCTTGTACAGCACACAGCGGAGACGGACTCTAAATATGGGTCCAGCAAAAGGAATGCAAGAGATTTAAGAAGAAACCACAGTGCTCAGCCTTTTCTCTGTTGTCAGTGTGGCAAAAGCTTCTCACTGGACAGGGACCTGCTCACACACCTTTGTGTCCCCACTAGGGAGCAAACCTTTACATGTACAGATGGTGGGAGTAGTTTCTCACTGAAGGGAAAACTTCCTTCACACCAGATGATTCAGACAGCAGTGACTCTTTTTACTTGTACAGTGTGTGGGAAACAGTTAACTACCAAGAGTACCCTCCGAAAACATGAGCGGATTCATACAGCGGAGAAACCATTCCCATGTTCAGAGTGTGAGAAACAATTCAGTTCTAAGAGCCACCTCCTCAGACACCAGATGACTCATACAGGGGAGAAACCATTCACATGTTCAGAGTGTGGGAAACAATTCAGTTCTAAGAGCCACCTCCTAATACACCAGAGGACTCATACTGGAGAGAAACCATTCACATGTTCAGAGTGTAGTAAAAGCTTTTCTTGGAAGAGTGATCTCCTCATACACCAGATGACTCATACAGGGGAGAAACCATTCACATGTTCAGAGTGTGGGAAACAATTCTCAGTTAAGAGCTGTCTCCTCATACACCAGATGACTCATACAGGGGAGAAACAATTCACATGTACAGAGTGTGGGAAACAATTCACAGTTAAGAGCAGTCTCCTCCTACACCAGATGACGCATACAGGTGAGAAACCATTCATATGTTCAGAGTGTGGGAAACAATTCAGTATTAAGCGCAATCTCCTCATACACCAGAGGACTCATACTGGAGAGAAACCATTCACATGTACAGAGTGTGGGAAACAATTCAGTATTAAGAGCAGTCTCCTCATACACCAGAGAACTCATTCAGGAGAAAAACCATTCACATGTACAGAGTGTGGGAAACAATTCAGTATTAAGAGAAACCTCATCAGACACCAGATGACTCATACTGGAGAAAAACCATTCACATGTGCAGAGTGTAGTAAAAGCTTTTCTTGGAAGAGTGATCTACTCAGACACCAGATGACTCATACAGGGGAGAAACCATTCACATGTACAGAGTGTAGTAAAAGCTTTTCTAGGAAGACAGAGCTCCTCAACCATGAGCGGATTCATACAGGGGAGAAACCATTCACATGTACAGAGTGTGGGAAACAATTCAGTATTAAGAGAAACCTCATCAGACACCAGATGACTCATACTGGAGAAAAACCATTCACATGTGCAGAGTGTAGTAAAAGCTTTTCTTGGAAGAGTGATCTCCTCATACACCAGATGACTCATACAGGGGAGAAACCCTTCACATGTACAGAGTGTGGGAAAAGCCTTTCTCAAATGAGCCTCCTCTCCCACCACAGGATTCATACACAGAAGGAACCATTTCCATGCACATAGTGTGGGGAAAGCTTTTCACAGAGGATCAGCAGCCTTACACACATGAGATAAACTATCTGATTGTTCAAAGTAGGGTTGGACAACACACCAGTAGCATAGTAATACTGCAGTAATAAAAATGGAGGGTAACGCAATACTTGCCATTATTTCTTACCATGGCATTCCTATCAGCAGCTGCAGAGTGGGGGTGGGTCTGGAAGAGAGGCGTGGGGGTGGGCTGGCAGAGAGGACTGAGTGTGGGTCTGGTAGAGACAGTGGAGTGGGAGCAAGCCTGTGAGCTCCTTGACTTTCACATGCTGCAGCTATAAGGAACCCTCCTGCTGGTAATCTCACCCCTCCATATTCACCTCTGCCATGCCTCTTACCCCTTCCCTTCCACCATGACTTAACCCCTTTCTCTCCCCCGTATTTCTCTCGGCTCTCACCCATGCCTCTTGACCCCCTCCTTCCCCATGCCCATTAACCCTCGCCTCCCCATGCTCTATTAATGTGTACAGGAGAAGGGGGGGGTCATGGGGGTAATTATACATTCTCTTACCATGCACCCCAAAACTGGAACAACCTACCAGAGACTCTCTCATCCACCACCAGTTTAAGTTCTTTCGAAACTAAGGCTCTCACATTTTAATCTGATCTGTAACTGTTACATACGCTTATAATATATATTATCTTTAACTGTGCATGCAATGTCTTGTATATAATGTATGCCCTGTTCACTTATGTAACTGTATTTGTAACCATGTATTATTTGTCATCTTAACTCTGTGCCCAGGACATACATGAAAACATGAGGTAACTCTCAATGTATTATTTAAGTAATAATCCCTGAAGAACAGGGCATTACTGGCCAATAATGCCCTGGCTGGAAGAGTTGAAGTCCCGAGGCGAACCAAGCCAGGGCATTATTGGGCAGTAATGCCCTGTTCTGAGGGGATTATTACTATTATAGGCTAAATGTAGGCTTATTTCATAAATAATAGACACTTTTGTATAGTTAAATAGATTTTTTTATTAAAATAAAATGGTAAATACATGAAACCACCTCTATATACGCTTACACTGCAGCTATCTATATCCACACATTGCCGCCTCCTCTGCGTACACACACACACACACCAACTCACACACAAACTGCTGCTACACATACAAAACAGCACACCACACACAACACAATGCCTCTACACACACACACACACTGGAGCTCTAGACACACAACACAGCATCTCGTCTATACTTACTACACAGAACCTCTACACACACAGCAGCTCTACACACATACAGCAGCTCTACACACACACCAACTCTGCTGCTACACACACATGCTACACCCATAAACGGTGCTACTGACACACACACACACACACACACACACAAGCTCTATGCACACACATCAGCTCTACACTCACACAAACTGCTGCTACACATACAACAGCACAACACACACTGCAGCCACAATAAAAAATGCAGCCACTTACTAAACTTTGCACTCTCCCCCCCAGCTCTACACACAACACAGCACCTCTACACCCCCCCCTGTTATGGATTACAGGTATTTTCTGGCATATAACGCATAATGAATACAGGTCACAGGTACATATATACATAGTATCATTGTAAGGCCTAGTATAGCTTAGAGTATACTGTTAAAATCCTGGTTTTCTTGTCTTAGAAATAATAGCTTGTTTTGCTCAGAAGTGGCAGGATATTGGGACAGGTTACATAGACATAAAAGGGGAACTAACACCGGTAAACACGCCGTGGTTTGAACGGTAACTTATGAAATATCATATGTCACTAACTGTAATTCCTAAGATCGTAAACATCATACGTCACTAACTGTAATTCCTATAGCGTAAACATCATACGTCACAAACCACAGAGTATGGACACATGACACGTGACACACGTACGCAGTAAACAATGCACTCTATAATAGGTTTGCCCGACTCCATGTTAGACCAGAGAGAGAACCGAACTTAGGTGTGAAGTCACACAGATGAGACTTGAGCTGGGACTGGCTGACCTATCGTAATATCTTTTGGTTTGTGAGTATTGACAATGCATATCTAGTTATAATCTCTGCATAGTTAGGAATGGATTGGTAACATACTGTAACTGCTAGCCATTAGCTTATAAGAAGCTTGTTCTGATATTTCTGAATATTGTTGTGATACAATAAATGATAAACCTTTTCTTATACAAACTCTGAGTACCCTTTCTTTATAATAATCTAGCGATACCCTCCATATCATAATATGTGAGAGTGTGGCCGAGACTTTTTCAAGTGCAACATTGTGGTTTGTGTTCTCTGCTTAGTGCAGGATATAACTCACCATAAGGCGACACTTGATAAAGGAAGGTAGGTGATTGAACCCAGATTATGGCGCCCAACGTGGTTAATTACTCATGAGTTGTATAATAAATCTTACGTTACCCATTTAATCTTGAAAGTACACGTGTATGCTATTTCCTCTTTATAAAAGAGAAGGTACAATTTTCATTATATATATATATATAGTATATCATGGCTGTTACGGATTTTGCACGAGTTGCAGATCTGAATGTTTTAATGAGGAATCAGTATCAGAGAAATCTGATTAACGGTGAAACTCTGGCATTTGAAATTCAATTTGGCCCGTGGGGACCTGGGGCAAGATACTGCTATCTAACAATAGACACCACAGCTGATCCAAACACATATCAGTACATACAACAGGCATATGATCCGTTGATACACACGATCATTAATTTGACACATAATGCAGCGACTGTCATTTTGGGACAACAGCCTGTGATTGCTACAGGCGTGGACAGACATGGTCCTATTAATTCTGGTGCGAAATATGGGGAGAATCGCACACACTTATTTACACCAGTTACATTACCTGAGTTAACACCAGCAGCACGCGACGTTCTGACAGAGCGCGGAAATGCAACTGCAGAAATCACGCTGTTAAGAGAAATTGTTAATGCCCTCTTAGCAACAAGAGGAGCTGCTCCAGCGTTAATTGACGTACCAGCTCGGGTACAAGTTTGTATTCCCATGGCGAACATTAAGGCTACTATTGGAAAGTTGCCAACTAATCCAAAAGACATTGCATTGTGGCTTAATGAGAGAACGCATTGTTTAGATGGGGTGTATCCTACACCGACCGCAAATCAGAAACTTGCTTTAGTGAATTCCCTGCTACCAGCGGGTTTGTCAATCACATTGGCTGAAGCACGAGACTGGGATTCAGTCATCAGCAATGTGTATGAGAAAACCCATGGAAAAGTTACTATCTCATCACTGGCAGATACGCTAGGACAAGTTAATAAGACTAGTGGGATTGTAGCAGCTTATATTCTGGGGTTACGCTTTACACAAGGCAACCATGAGATTGTGTGGGGTTGTCTGAAGGCTTTGATTAAGGGACAAGGTTTGCTGTTAGACCTTGAAAGACAAATTCAGGGTGTACCAGTGGAACAAAAACCAATTATGGTTCCTGAGATTCTGAAAAATACGTACACTCTCGTTGGCAGATCTTTGACTGGGGATCCTATTGGGTTAACTAAGCCACAAGCCAGTGACAGGAAGCCTGAGCGATCGAACGCAGACAAGAGGGGAAATTTTCTTGTCCAAGAGAGAAAGTGGAGACCTCCGTTCACCCAGTATCAGACTCCAGTTTATCCTAGAGACGAGCAGTGGGACAGAAGAGGTAATTTTCAAAGAGATAATAGAAGTTTTCAGACTCCTACACAGAGACAAAACACTCCTACACCACAGACTACACAACAAAATACACGCTTTGAACAGCAAGCTCGTAATGAGGGTGCAGTGTCCAGATATAATCTGAGACAATACATTAAAACTCCTGACAGATATGGGCAAGGCAAGGCTAGCGAAATTAAATTTCGTGACAAGCGTACAGGTTTTGCTACGCAGACTTCAGGACTAACAAATAGCCAACGTGAGGTTAAGCAAGCTGCAGCAGCGACACCGGCGAGCACAGAGAAGTTTGTTGGGAAGATAACTCACTTCCCTGCAGACCTCCTCTTTGAGGAATGACAAACTTAACGTTACACATTCACTACAAGGGAAAAGATTATACTGGCCTATTAGACACACAAGCCGACATATCCCTTGTAAGAACTGATATTTTAATAGATGAAAATTATGTACACGACATCACGATACAAACAATTGAAGGAAATGGCACTTATCCTTCATATTATTTAGACTTAAAAATTAATGACAGAAAAGTTTCTATTGAATTAGTTGAACATGACAGATTAGATTGTGACTTTCTTATAGCATACAAAGATGTGGCTTCCTTCTTTACAATAAAAGAGGAAGTTACAGAAAACCGCAAGCAGACGGAATTGACTGTGAAATTTGACTTGGAAAAAATTATCACAGATCAATGTAATGAAAGTGCTTTTAATGATAAAACAAAATTGTATAATTGGTTAATGACACACAAATATATATTTTTCAGCAATGGGAAAATCAGGTGGGATTTAGAAAAGGAATTGTACATAATATTAATACATGTTCTACACTTCCAAAGAAACAGGCACAATATAAAATTAATCATGCCGCCTTACCAAGCATACAAATTGTAATCAATGATTTGCTTAAACAAGGAGTACTACTTGAACAGTATAGCCAAATGAATACTGCAGTATATCCAGTGCCTAAAAAAGATGGTTCATGGCGAATGGTGTTAGATTATAGGGAAGTGAACAGAGTCACACCTTCAGTGACAGCACAGAACGCTTGGTTCATCGGTTCATACTATGGGTAACCAGTTTGCAGATAGTCTCGCGCAAACTGTAAGTCAGAAGTTTGCCGTTAACAAAGTGTTAACAAGGGCACAGTCAAAGTCAGCCAGTCTCGATGCAGAGTTGTATGCTTGTCTGGATGCCACCAGGCCTAATCCACCTGGGTATCCTAAGAAATACTCATTTAAACAAGTCAACAATAATTGCATGGTTGTAATTGATGCTAATGAATTCATTGTTCCCCCTGTAGCAAGCAGGATGCAGATCGCTACGCAAGCACACGACAGTGTGGGACACCCTCACCTAGGGAGAGAAAATGTTTTGTTGACACTGAAACACAAATACTGGTGGCCGAACATGAGGAAAACAGTTAAGACAGTTCTAAGCAACTGTAAACCATGTCGGTTGGTAAAAAGTCCTAATCATCAGACCCCACCATTTATTATTAATGCAATACCGAACAAACCGTTTGATTTAATATATTTAGACCATATTGGACCTTTGCCAGCATCACATTCCTACAAACATGTTTTGGTTTGTGTTGATGCTTGTACAAGGTTTACGTGGTTATACCCCGTTCGTAGTACGACATCTAGCTCTACGCTTAATTGTCTCAACACCTTAGTAAGTGTGGCTAAGCCCAAGGCCTTTCATTCCGATGGTGGACCTGCTTTCACAGCAGCAGAAACCAAGGAGTGGGCCGCAATATTAGGTATTGACTGGGCATACAGCTCGCCGTCATATTCTGGAAATCGCTGGAATCTTTGCACTAAAAATTACGAGGTAAAACGACTTTTAACCAAAATGCTATCTAATCGTCCTACACAGTGGTATCCACTCTTAGTTACAGTTCAAATTGGCCTAAATAATATTCCTAACACAATAACTGGTAAAACACCACATGAACTGTTATATGGTACTCCTATGAATACACAGTTTACTAATGATTCTATTTCTGTCCCAGGGAGACTTGAACAAATATTAATTTTACAGGAATTGAGGGATTCTTTTTCCCATACAGCCCACACACCACGTAATCCTGCAGCTTGGACGCCGCAGATTGGACAATCGGTCCAGGAGAGGGTTGCTAAGGTAAAGCCGTTGCGGCCTAAGTCGAAGATACCTACCACGATACTGAAAAAGATAAATGAAAGAACCTTTGTTATCCAAGATACTAAAGGCAGAGAAAGAAAAGTGAGTATCGATAATCTTAAACCTACAGCTCATTGCAGTAACGACACTGTTCAAGATGGAGGAGACACCGTATCTGCGACAGACTTCGATGGAGCTGCAGCCTCTCGAAGCACAGATTGCAAGACAACAGGATGTGGAAACTAATCACGCAGGTGAGGTCCTACAAGCTGAAGATGACTTCCCTGACAGTGACCAAAGACATATATATGTGTTACCTGCCATACCGGATCAACGCAATATTTACCGGAAGGCCTATCAAACAATGGCTAAGGTAATCACAAAGAAAAGACTGTTAAAGACTATTTTGTGTCTCTCAATCTGTTTTGCTTTTCTAGCAATATCGGCCAGCGTTATTTTCAGGTTACAATGGCATTTTGTGACTCAGCAAGAAGGAGAGATCATCAACTGGAAACGTACAGCTGCACACTGTATTACCACACCAGACTCCGGCATCGTGAAACGAGGACTACATTACGATTTGAAACCGGTGGAGATACAGTCGGTGGGTATACCTCAAGGTGTGTATTGGAAGCCGTTTCCTAAACCTATCATCCAGAAACGAAAGACTTTGGGCATTTCACAGGTTGTGCTGTTTGATTCTACTGGGCTAGCTAAAGAAGCTGGTATAACTACGCCAGAAGGAAGGAAGCTGGTGACACAACATCTGAATGCACAGATGCAACAGCTGCAATCTACAAGCCTGAAATATGATTTACCCCTTCATGACCATTGGAAGCAGCGAAGCTACCGTGAACAACGTTGTCATGCTGAATTTGAACATTGCTATTTCATTGACTTTCAAGGAACACGTAAATGGCCAACGAAGGAGCTGAAAGCTGATCATTGCCCTCGGCCTGGTGTGACCATGGACAATATAAGGTATAAGCAATACCCTATTTTCTATCTGAATACAGGTCAAATCACTCAGAACGGATTCGTTCCCAACGGACAGACTGATCCAAGAGTGGCATTCTGGGAAGGTGCTGAAGAAGAAGAGTACAGAATACCTGGAGGGGTAAGACCTTATACTTCTGCTGTTTTTTGCACTGACAGTATTTACTCAGGATGGTGGAACTCATCAATAACCGCTGAGGACCTGTTACACAAACTTCAAGATGTGATGGAAGATGCTAAAACTGGACAGCTAAAGACAGCAGCACTTCCGAAAGAATGGAATACAAAAGGTGATGGTATGTTGTTTCGTGAACCTACAGCATGGGACACTTGCACTCAACCACGCTTTGCTACATTTACCAATACTACATACTACAGCCATTCATGTAAAGGTTTCAAGAATGCGTGTGGTATCACATTGGAGAAATTGATTAATGAAGGAATCTGTGATAAGGACACTACAGTATTCAAATACGGTTGTAAACCATGTTCTTTTTATTACAATCTCACGCAAGGCTATTTTAACTGGCAACCGAAAATGATTGATCAAGGATTTTTACATTTTTCTGGGTTACGAGGTTTTTGGTGTGTGGAGCGAATAGTGATTATGAAACCTAATTACAAAGTCTACTCCCTGTTCCAGAAATGTCTCAATGATAGTTTGCATATGAATGTTGACACGGTAATCAGGGCGATGAGCGATTTGATGAATGTTCAAATAGCTCCAAATGATAAACCCTGTGATTATGACACGTGCACCACACATAATATTGTTAACATGCCCTACTCAGAGGCAATGTGGGGTACGAATGCAACAATTAATGCCATAGTGTATTATGAAAATGACACAGAGTTCATGAATGAATGTAAAGTTTCAAGTAAAACATCTACAAGACAATTGCTTACTAACGATGATGTTCTTATAACCACAGGACACCTGCTGAGTGATTCTGTTTCTGTTATAAGTCAAATCTCTGACTCAAATGATGAAGAATTAAGGAGAGGTATTTTGGTGTAGATCACATGATAAAATTTGCTTCCTACACAATTTCAGATATAACAGTGTTATCTGAAGAAATTAAAGCTTTGGTTATTCTTAATCACATTACTTCTATCAGGTTAACATTGCAAAGTAAAAAGGTTGACATATCACTTTTGAATCTCACTTTGATCACACAGACTCTCAATTTAAGTCCGAAAGAATCTGAAATCCTGGCATATGTTTCACAAACCACAGTTTATGACATACGAGAAAGAAACCACAGACTGGTTCATAACCCTGATGACTCTTTATGGGAAGTTTTTTTATACTATGAATTATTTATTCCAGGAGATGTTTATACAACAAATTGGGAACTGCTTAATTTTGGACACTTAACACACACAGGTTCTTATTTCGCAAGGGTGCAGGTTGCTCAACCATTTCAATACATGTCTGTGAAATGTGATCGTGAATTTTTCATCAGCACTATACGATGTGTTGATAGAGGTTATTTAATTTGTGATGACATTATACAGCACATGCCTTGCAATGATCAAATGCAAGGTAGCAACTGCCCGATAACTGCAACACCCATTCAAACTCCTTTTACATTAATTCACAGCTTAGATAATGGGAGTTACATAGTATTATCTACAGAAGAGGATTGCGATATTCCTCCTTTTCAGGCATCACTTGTCACGGTTAATGAGAGTATACAGTGTTATGGTACTACACTTATTCCACCTCTGTTACATCAGACACTCACATCTGCCGTACATTTCCAGGTACCAGCTATCACACTGATCCTTCCTCACATGACAGCCTATTTGGCACATTTAAAGAAAATGAAGGTTACTATAGGGTTCACACATGATATAGTACATACCCTTTTACAGAGAGTTCACAGTGAATTACTACGTGTTGATTTACACCTGGGTGATTTTCCCCAGTGGTTAACTACACTAGGTGAATCATTGAAAACTTTTTGGCCAATGACAGGTAATTTTTTGACAAAAATAGGCACTAGCCTACAAACTACTGGTAAAAGTATTTTTAGTGGACTAGGAAATGCGTTTGGAATCCTAGGTTATTTGAAACCACTATTGTTTTTTATTTTAGGGATAATAATACTTGTTATTTTGCTTCGTATTTTCTCTTTTCTTCCGAAGATGAAGAGGCGATCAGCTTAATCACATTTTGCTTTCTAGCATATATTCTTATATTTTTACCTAGATATTAATATACTGTTTTAAGCACACAGGTCAAATCTAACCTGCTGCAGTATGCTTTGTTGCAAGGACACAGACGAAAAGAAAGATACTTCACAAATCTTGCGTCTACCACGGTCCTATCAAACTTCCATGAGGATGTACTTAGATGAACTGGTTTTGCCACATCGGAAACCACGCAAAGTGCATGCAGTTCACAACACGATGAGAGACTTTATGTATCAGAACTTTCTTGCTTCCTCAGGACCGTTTTCAGTTTTAACACCTAATGGGACATTGCTACCGCGTAGCTTGCTAATGTTATGTAATTTTTGGCAAGTGAAATCTTTGCTATCTCTTGGTGATCAACCCATCTTCAAGTGTAGAGACATTCACCGTCAAATATTTCAAATGTCTTTTTATACAGTTGAAGAAGGTCATATCAGCATTGTTAGCCACGGGTCATATAATTGTACCACTTTGTTTGCATGTTCAGGTAATAAACATCAACATTGTTTTGGTGCCCGTTGGAATACTACGCTCTTGAGTATGTATGAACGTCAACATCAACCCGCTTTACAATTGGGTGATTTTTACAAATTGATACCTTCCCATCGTGGAATAACTTGTGCACATATGCGCAGTTGTGGGTGTTTTGGCGATCAGTCACATACTCCTGTGAGTTCAAGCTCATCAACATCAGAGAGCGGTGACACTGTCTTCCAAAAGTACACATAATGAATATTTTCTGCTTTGATAGTTTTTCTGCATTTGCAAAAATATGATAATTATGTGTAGGAGAGGGTGTTATGGATTACAGGTATTTTCTGGCATATAACGCATAATGAATACAGGTCACAGGTACATATATACATAGTATCATTATAAGGCCTAGTATAGCTTAGAGTATACTGTTAAAATCCTGGCTTTTCTTGTCTTAGAAATAATAGCTTGTTTTGCTGAGAAGTGGCAGGATATTGGGACAGGTTACATAGACATAAAGGGGGAACTAACTCACGTAAACAGGCCGTGGTCTAACGGTAAATTATGAAATATCATACGTCACTAACTGTAAATCCTGATGGTAAACAACATACGTCACAAACCACAGAGCATGGACACATGACACGTGTCACACGTACGCAGCAAACAATGAAACACTATAATAGGTTTGCGAGACTCCATGTTAAAACCAGAACCGAACTTAGGTGTGAAGTCACACAGATGAGACTTGAGCTGGGACTGGCTGACCTATCGTAATATCTTTTGGTTTGTGAGTATTGACAATGCATATATAGCTATAATCTCTGCATAGTTAGGAACGGATTGGTAACATACTGTAACTGCTAGCCTTCAGCTTATAAGAAGCTTGTTGTGATATTTCTGATATTTCTGAATATTGTTGTGATACAATAAATGATAAACCTTTTCTTATACAAACTCTGAGTGACCATTCTTTATAATAATCTCACAATACTCTTCATAATATCATAATATTTGAGAGTGTGGCCGAGACTTTGCAAGTACGACATTGTGGTCAGTGCTCTCTGCTTAGTGCAGGACATAACTCACCATAAGGCATTACTTGAAAAAGGAAGTTAGGCTGAGCCCAGATTAATAGTAATTGGTGTAGTCTGAAATCTCATCTGGTGCAAAAAGGGATAAAGAGTCATAAACAGAAACAAACAGAAAGGTTCCCTGAGGAATGCACTCAGATGGATATAGTGAGGTAAGTGAAATATAATTAAAATACATTTAATAATAGATACACAATAAAACTAAATTTGTATAGAGGGGTGCGGTAAGAAGGTCCAGGACCACTCCCTAATGACAGACCAAAAACTTTCCACTTAAAGTAAATAGGAGAGGAGACCTAAAGTAACACTACAAGTGGCCAGTTGGTATATATGCTACAATATTAATTCCAATAGAAAGAAGTACCCTCCTGCAGTGGAGTGGCGCTATTAACTAAAAAACTTGCAGCATAATAAAATAATATCTGCCAGTACTAAATCTATAGGAATATAATCAAATAGCACAAAAGTAGTAACCAAAAAATGGCCAATAGTAAATACAGAAAATAGTGTCATATAACATGAGTAGCGGCGAGTGGTCACAGCTCAAGCGCACTATGGTGTATAATATTAACCTACTAACATATTATTATCAAAATCCATAAATGAGGACACTGTAGTAAAGACATATACAGTACCCTAACTAGGGCGAGCATAAAGTATGCATATATAACGCCCTGAGGCACGGTTCAAAGACCGTATCAAGTTATAGCCTCTTGAACCTGAGATATCGAGAACACTTACAAATGTATGAGAAGCAAATGTCCATGAGCTAGTGGTTGTCATGGCAGCTAAAAGGTAAATTAACCCCTGTGTTGCCGCTGGTTATCCTGTCACACAACCAAATGCTGACAGTAGGTATTTAAAGTGTTTGAAAAGTAGCAGAAAGGCAGCGTGATAAATAGTCACTGCAATGTATTTCTGCCTAGAGTTTGGCAGATAATAAGGATAAAGACAGACTGAAGGGCAATGCCTATACAGAAATCCTCAGAGAAATAAAGAGGCTAACTGAAACGTTTGCAAGGAGATTTGATACATATCAAGACATTATAGTAGTTCTTATAGAGGGTAAGTATATATGGACATTGGAGCCCCTTTGGGGGTCTAGGAAAATCACAATAGACATAAAACTGTGCATATTGAGTTTGAATAACAAAACAGGATTATGAGTGTAACCATCTAAATATATTTAGACCTAAAATTAAAGTGTGGTAAAAAGAGGCCCTGAGACTATGCATGTTATAGAACAGAGCCTAACGGCTCGGGTAGAGGGGATAAGTGTGGCACGGCCTAAGGTACACATAGTGGTATTAAATGAAGGGGGAGAAAATGAACTCCTCATTGAGACCCTGAGGGCTGAGTGTTCCTAAATTGTAAATCCAACGAGACTCTCGTTTGAGGATCTCGTTGTCCCAATCTCCCCCTCTACAGTGACTAGACACAGCTTCAATACCTATAAAATGTAGGACGGTGGCTATGCCCTGATGGTGATTATGTACATGGTTGGCTATGGGTGTGTCACGGTGATTGCGAATGTCGCCCAGATGTTCCAACACTCTACTGTATGTCGAAGTTGTCTCTTAGTCTTTCCTATGTACTTTTCATTACAGGTACATACAATCTGATATGACCCCCACTGTCCTGCAGTTAATAAATTGCTTTATTACAAAACTGTGTGTGTCATCCCAGTTATTGAATTTCTTGGTTGATGTGCATGATGAACAGGCCCTGCAGTTATGACATTTGAAGAAGCCGATAGATCTGTTGGCCAACCACATGCCTGTCGTTGGTAGTGGCTGTGGACCACAAGATCTCGGATGCTGGTAGCTCTTCTGCTGACCAAAGTGACTCTTTCATTCAATACCTCTTTTAAGTCTTCATCGTCACGAAGAACATACCAATATTTATTCAGGATATTTGTTATCTCTGCCCATTGGTTGTTGAACGTGCCGACGAAGCGAATGATTTGTTTGTCATTCGTGGGAGTAACTTTGTCAGCCAGAAGAGCATTCCGGTCTGTAGACCTGGCTCTTTGGTAGGCCCTTTTAACAGATCTATTGCTGTATCCCCTTGCCTTGAACCTAAGCTTAATAATTGAAGATTTTTTTTCAAAGTTCTCAAAGGATGAACAGTTCCTCAGGCGTAAAAATTGACCAACTGGAATGCCTGTAATTTGGTGTCCAGTATGGTGACTCAGCTCTGAGGAGGCTGTTAGTGTCAGTCGCTTTGTGATGGAGAGATGTTTCAAGGGTACCCTGAGGGGATCTCGAAATGGTGAGATCAAGAAACGTAATGCACATTGGACTGATCTCAGATGTTAGTCTGAGATTAAGGGCATTCGTGTTAAGCTGTTCAATGAACTCATCAAAGAGTAAACGAGAGCCCTTCCACAGGACGAAGATATCATCTATATACCTCATCCACAATGTAATGTGTGAGGTATACAGATGATATCGCTCCTGGAAGACCTCCTCCGCCTCCCACCAGCCAAGATAGAGATTCGCATAGGTGGGGGCGCAGGTGGTCCCCATGGCAGTGTCTCGGAACTGATGATACAATTTCTCATCAAAAATGAAGAAGTTATGAGTAAGGATGAACCGTAACAAATCCACAACTAAAATGTTGTGGTTGCTAAAATCACAACTTCGTGTCTGAAGATAATACTCAACTGCCCTGATGCCATTATCGTGTATTATAGATGTATATAAAGATTCCACGTCTAGGCTGATGAGTAATGTATCATCCTCAATCAACACATCATTGAGCTTATTCAAGGCATCCTTTGTATCCCTCAAGTATGAGGGCAAAGAGGTTACAAAGGGACGAAGGACCTGATCCACATATACGCTGCACTGCTCAGTCAGATTGGAGATACCTGAGACAATGGGGCATCCAGGGGGAGTTTCAAGGCCCTTATGAATTTTGGGAAGGGAATAAAAGGTGGCAATTTTGGGGGTTTTGTTAAGAAGTGCCTGTGACGGTAGCCGACACAGGTATATTAATATTACACAAAAATAACTGGGTTTGAACTGAACGAGGCTTAAGATATAATAAAGTGATTTTATTCCTTTGGATAGGTGAACACACAAAATAATACAGTAACAGACAAGGAGTACACTTACTTAGGGGTTGGGTAGATGAGAAGTATGATGTAGCATTTCTCTCAGCAATTAGGTAATCATTCAGATGGTATCAGGAAGACATATCAGAAAACGAAGACAAAGGATATAGGGTGGACAGCAGTTTATAAACCTTTTGTTCCCCTATCCTTAACACTAAGTACCTGTGATTGGTTTGCAATTACCTCCAGCCACTCTTTAACGTGGGAACACATTTTAACACATGCCCCCCTGCTAGCTGGCACAGGCGCAGTAGAACTCTGGGGTCTCATTTCTGTAGCCCCACATATGCAAATGGAATGCCAGCCAGTCTACCCATTTGGATTTCTGGCAGGAAAACCTTTGTTGGAAGGTGTTAAATGGGACACTTAAAAACTGCTCTGGTCTGAGCTTTCTCCGCCCTCAGGTAAACAGTGAGGGTGACAAAACCCTTTGAACAATACTTAAGTCCTAGACTTTGGGTCGCCTCTAGGGCCATCTGCTACCCTGGTATGCAAAGGAATTTCCTCTGGGTCTTGTCCATACCTTGGGACACAGTATTAAACATAAAACATAAACGTATTAAAATATCTGGTTCCGTTGGGTCTAGCAGGTCCAAACTTCCCAGTTCTCATTGCCGGAACTGGGACACCATATGGTCCAAAAAACGACTTGCTACGACCTTCGGAACCGGAGATACACAAATGCACTTTAAATCATTTTTCACTTTAATACAAAAATCTCCGCTAAAAAAGAAATCTCAGCTTTTCACTAAATCCCCATTGAAAACAACGGGCAGCTCCGCCATAGACTTTCAATGGTAAATCGCCGCCATTGAAGTCAATGGGGTTTTTCCGCCATTGAAGTCTATGGGAAAAGTCTCTAACTTTCAAGGGGGTCTATACTCCGTCGGGTTGTTCCAGGAGGGTCAAGGATAGTTCTGCAGTGATGCCGGAGCAGTGACTACAGATGCCCCAAACCTTGATCCGCTGGGCCCTCCGGAACCGGAGATATGGAGTAACAAATTTCAGCTTTTTCCACTTAGTCATTTTTCTGAGCCGTTTCTGCCGTCGCCGGCAAAGCCTATGGCGCGACCCACTCTATCTGGTTCGACCCTTATCGGGGGTCCAGGATTCGGGGACCCGGTTGTGGTCGAGTGGGGGGAAGCCTAGGAACTAGGGGCAAAAATAATTTTATTTCTAGGTGCTCTAGAACTGTTTATTCCCACGCCAATTGTCTTTGAACTTGACTTGTAAGTGATCAAAAGCTTTCTTTTAGACATTGTATCCGCTTTGCGGTTTGCGGTCTGGACGGCAGCCAACTCGTTCTTCGAAGGTTACCTCGAGGCATCTCCATTGAAGTCAATGGGCCCATTGACTTTCAATGGGAAACCGCCGCTCTCCCTCTCGGACGCCACCTGCTGGTCTCTACAGGAAACAGGACTAAAACAGCAAGATTCTCCATTAGAATGCATTGAGCCCTAATGGCGGCCAATGGGGACCTGCAAAATGGTGCCTGAAAAGGCGGGAAAATTACACAAAGAGCTATAATCATTAAAGAACTATTAACCCTTGTGCTCCCGGATGGATTCTAGTGTGTGTGTGATGCAGACACTGATTAAACCAGACATTACAATGGAAAAGGGGAATAGGGGAAAATACATTTACATGTTATAACAAGGGTTAAATCACAGTTCTAGACCTCAGCCCAGTTAACCCGTTGTCTCCCTGGTGATGTCAGGGGATGGCAAATGGGGTGAAACCCCTTTAATACCGGGCCACCCCCTTCTCCCTCTACACCTCGCCTTCTTAATGAGTGTCCTGTGGCCCACTGGCCCATATGCCACCTCCCTGGGGAGCAGTTTGCGACTGAGATACACCACAGGGTGCTCTTTGCCGTCGTCCTCCACCTGGCTCAACACAGCCTCCACACCAAAGTCTGAGGCATCAGTCTGTATGAGAAAATGCTTGGCATAATCTGGGGCAGCCAGTATGGGGGCCTCAGCAAGCGCAGTTTTCAGGGCCTGGAAAGCAGTTTCACAGGCAGGAGTCCAGGTAATAAGCACAGGCATAGAAAGTAAAAAGGGGGACAACAGAGTGATCTCCAACAGGCAGTTGCTTCTTAGTCAGATCAGTCAGGGGTTTGGCCACGGCACTGTACTGTGGGACAAATTTCCTATAGTACCCTGCGTGCCCAAAAATGCCATGATCTGTTTCTTGATTTTTGGAACAGGCCACTCAACTATGGCTTCTACCTTGGCTGGCTCTGGTTTGAGATGCCCTCCACCCACCCTGTGCCCTAAGTACAGGACTTCTGCCATCCCTACCATACACTTAGTGGGTTTTAAGGTAAGCCCAGCCTCCCTGATCCTATCCAGCACCGCAGCTACATGTCCTATGTGGGATTCCCAGGAATTACTAAAGACAGCAATGTCATCTAAGTAAGCCCTGGCATAGCTCTGCATCCCTTCCAGTAACCTATTGACCAGGCGTTGGAAGGTAGCCGGGGCATTCTTCATCCAAAATGGCATCACCAAAAACTCATAGAGGCCACTTGGAGTGATGAATGCTGACTTCTCCCTAGCCTCCAGGGTCAGGGGGATTTGCCAGTAACCTTAACTCAAATCCATGGTGGTCAGATACTTTGCCCCCGCGAGTTCATCTAGTAACTCATCCATGCGGGGCATGGGGTAAGCATCTGACACCGTCCCAGCGTTGAGCAACCGGTAGTCCACACAAAACAGGGTGGTCTTGTCCTTCTTAGGCACTAGGACTACTGGGCTTGCCCAAGGGCTCTGGGACGGAGTAATTACCCCTAGGGTCAGCATCTCCTCAATCTCTCTCTCCATACTTGTCTTGACCTCTGCTGACACTCTATAAGCGTGCTTATGCAGAGGCTGCAGGTCCCCTGTGTGTACTGGGTGTTTGGTGAGATGTGTGGTCCCTGGCATGTCAGTGAAGAGGGTGCTGAATGGAGCTAGCATGTCCCTGGCTTCTACCTTCTGCCTAGCACTCAACTGTGCCCCTATCTCTACCTGCTCAACAGTGTTTCCTTGCTTTGCCTCCCCTAGGAGATCAGGCAGAGCATTGCTCGCCGGATCCTCCAGCAGTGGGCTACAAATGGCCATTACTGCTCCCATACTCAGTGCTCTGTATTCCTTCAACATGTTAATGTGGTAGGTCTTGTGCCTCTCAGGCGCTACCTGTACAACATAGTTGCACTCATTCACCTTTCGGATAACCGAGGACGGTCCCGACCAGGCAGCCATCAGCTTGTTCTCCCGAGTGGGTTTGAGAACAAGCACTGCTGTCCTGGGATGAACTCTCTGCTACAGGCATGCTGATCATACCATTGCTTTTGCTTGGTCTGAGCAGCCCTGAGGTGGTCCTGGGCCACCCCCATGAGCATCTCTAACCGGTCTCTGAGATCTACTACATACTGGATCACTGAAGCATCAGTAGCAGTAGTCTCCCCTTCCCATCCCTCATGGAATATGTCCAGAGGTCCACGGACCCTGCAGCCATATAGTAGCTCGAAGGGGGAGAAGCCTGTAGATTCTTGCGATACCTCTCGGTATGCAAACAGCAAGTGCTGCAGGTGAATCTCCCAGTCTTTCCCCTCCGCCTCTATAAAGGTCCGAAACATCTGCTTTAGGGTACCATTAAACCTCTCACATAATCCGTTTGTTTGGGGGTGGTAAGGGGTAGTGCGTTGGTGCTGTACACCGCATGCATCCCAGAGACAATGTAACAGATCACTCATGAACTGTGACCCCTGATCGGTTAGGATCTCACTAGGGAAACCTACCCTAGAAAAAATGTTCAGCAAAGCTGCTGCCACTGTCTTGGCACTTATGGTGCCAAGCGCTACCGCCTCAGGGTACTGGGTGGCAAAATCCACCACCGTGAGGATGTAGCGCTTCCCTGACCTGCTAGGAATCATAAGGGGTCCTATAAGGTCCATCGCTACCTTCTGGAAGGGTTCCCCTATTATCGGTAGGGGTTTCAGGGGTGCCTTCACACGGTCGCCCGCCTTACCCACTCGCTGGCAGGCATCACAGGAGCGGCAGAAATTGCCTGCATCCCTTGATGCCCCTGGCCAGTAGTAACGCTGCAATAACCGGGCTCGTGTCCTGGTGACCCCCTGATGTCCCGCTAACAGAATAGAGTGAGCTACCCGTAACAATTGCTGTCGGTACCCCTGGGGTACTACTAGCTGTCGCTTACCGGTCACCCCCTCCTCTATCCCTGGGTTCCCTGCCTCTCTGTACACGAGTCCCTTATGCCATAGGCAGCGCTCAGTGCCCTCCCCTGCCTGAGATTCGGACGCCCGAAGTCTCACGCCGGCCAGGGTAGGGTCTGCCTTTACTGCCTTCCTAAACTGGGCTCCTAAGTCTGGCCACCCCCCAGTCATGTCATTGTCAGTGGAAGGGGACAGGGTGAGAGGGAACAATAAGTCAGCCTGTGGTTGCAACTGGTCCTGGCTTACCTCCCCGGGCTCCTCTGCGCCCTCTGCTAACGTTGGTCCCAAAGGCTGGGCGACTGGAGTGGCCACCGCCGGCATTGCCGCGGTCTGGCTCCAGGTAACCGCCGCCACTGCATTGGGCTGGGGCACACGGTCGTAGGTGCAGGTCATTGGTCCCAGGTCATTGCCCAAAAGAATTTCAGCATCCAAACCGGGTAAAACCCCCACCTCCCGCACACCCTTGCCCACCTCCCAATCCAAAAAGATGCGGGCCACTTGCAGGAAACGTGGCTCTCCGTCAGCCACAGTGATCTGCATCCCAGGGCCTGGGAGCAATTCCTCTGGCCGGACCATATCAGGTCGGACCAGGGTCACTGCAGCTCCTGAATCCAGCAAGCCAACTGCTGACCGGTCACCGACTGTGACCGGGGTGAGATGCTTGCTCTTGCCGTCCATCTGTTGCAGCTCTGCGCTGAGGTGTCCTCCGCTCCTGGCTGTAGGCACCGATGAAACCGGGGTAGGGGTGACATGGGACGTCTCGCTGGGAGTTGTTTCCATGACCGGTCCTGGTTCTTTGGTGGAAGCCACCCGCACGCGGGCTACCGGCTTCGCAGCTGGGGTGCGTTGCCCCTGATGGGGTCCGTTGGAGTGCAGAGGTTCCGGGCAATCTGGTCTGAGGTGACCAGTGCTTTTACAATTGTAGCACCGGCGCTCATGCCGGAGCTCCCCCGCCTTCTGTGAACTGCTGCCTGCAGGCAGCTTTTGGGTCCACTGGGGGGTATTAGCATATTTCTTGGCTGGTGCTGCGGCCACCACCGCCTTGGCTGGTGCCTTGGGGGTCATCTGGGCTCGGCTGACCACATAGTCATCTGCAAGCCTCGCCACTTCGGTGTAAGTCTTGGGCTTTTTGTCATACACATAAGCCCTTACTGCCGGCGGGCACTGCTGCATGAGCTGCTCCTGAAACATGAGGTCCAGCAGGCATTGGTAAGTCCTGACCTCACAGCCCTCCACCCAGTGTAGCCCGTATAAAGCCATGCGGGTCACATAAGTGACATAGGACTCCTGAGGCTGCCTCTCCTCCAGCCGGAACTTACCCCGGTAAGCTTCAGGGGTAAAACTGTGCTGAAATAGCAATAGTTCTTTCAGGTGGTCATAATCATCAGCAAAATCATCTGTAAGCGCCATCAGTGTCTGCTTAGCTAAGCCGGAGAGTAGCGGGTCCAAGCTTGCAACCCTATGCTGGGGAAGCACCTTGTACCGCCGGCACTGCGTTTCAAAGTTCCTTAAAAACATGTCAATCCGATCAGTGCCCTCCACATACTTGGTGAGACTGTGCTTGTCCAGTTGGAGTTCATCTTTGGGGGGTCGGACCGGGGGGCAATAAGCGGGTCTGTTCACTGCCATAGAGATAAACTTTAGCCGCTCCTCCGCCGTCCCTCGGTCTCCCCACGCTGTTATCAGTGCCAATATTTCAGGGGTAAACGGACTGGTTGCTGCAGCTATCACTGCCCCTCCTGCTGCACTTGTCCTGCGAGTTGCACTTGGTCCCTCCCCGGGATCCTGCCGCCCCGGCACTGGGTTCAGTCCCTGATCTCCGGTCGGTGGTATAAGGGCAAGCTGAGCCGTCTCCAGCACCTCTGGATGTTCGGCTTCATATGCTGTGATTACAACAACCATGTCCTCGACCGCCTGGTCCTTATATTCCAGTCCATAGGCATGGCACTTGTCTTTTAGCTGAGTCCTAGTTCTCAGGTAGTAGATGCTTTCCGCTTCACTCATGGGTCTGGGTTCTGGGTCGCAGCAGTGAGGTGGTGTGACAACTTGCGTTACTGTTGCGGCCGAGTTTATTCGAGCATTTGCCCGTTCTCGGCCGCAGCAGTAACCTGGCGCGCGCCGGAGGGTGCCGGGCGCGCGCCGAAGCAGCGGAAGAGCGCCCTCCGATCGGGGTGCTCTCCCTCCCGCTGCCGGGTCCGCCGGGTCCCCCGGAACCCCCTGCCGCCGTCCCCCACATCGCGGGACACCAGGGCTCCCTCGGGGAGCCCTGGACGCGCATGCAGGGGGCGCTGGCACCCGATGACGCGTGACCGCGCATCGGTGACGTGCGGCACGCCGAGGGAGTGGGGCTAGCAAGCCGGGGCATCCCCAGGCTTGCGGAACTAGCCCTGCTCGAATAAATCGTGTCGGTAGTGTACTTGTTGCACTACTGTGTGTTCAATATCTTTAGTCTCAGGAACTTGCAATTACTATCAAGTTCCCACTGGATCACAGTACCCCGCAGAATACTGTAATCCAGGTCCAGTTCAGTCCCGCCGCTGCCACCAGTTTTATTAATATGCCTGTGACGGTAGCCTACACAGGTCTATTAATATTACACAAAAATAACTGGGTTTGAACTGAACGAGGCTTAAGATATAATAAAGTGATTTTATTCCTTTGGATAGGTGAACACACAAAATAATACAGTAACAGACAAGGAGTACACTTACTTAGGGATTGGGTAGATGAGAAGTATGATGTAGCATTTCTCTCAGCAATCAGGTAATCATTCAGATGATATCAGGAAGACATATCAGAAAACGAAGACAAAGGATATAGGGTGGACAGCAGTTTATAAACCTTTTGTTCCCCTATCCTTAACACTAAGTACCTGTGATTGGTTTGCAATTACTTCCAGCCACTCTTTAACGTGGGAACACATTTTAACACATGCCCCCCTGATAGCTGGCACAGGCGAAGTAGAACTCTGGGGTCTCATTTCTGTAGCCCCACATATGCAAATGGAATGCCAGCCAGTCTACCCATTTGGATTTCTGGCAGGAAAACCTTTGTTGGAAGTTGTTAAATGGGACACTTAAAAACTGCTCTGGTCTGAGCTTTCTCCGCCCTCAGGTAAACAGTGAGGGTGACAAAACCCTTTGAACAATACTTAAGTCCTAGACATTGGGTCGCCTCTAGGGCCATCTGCTACCCTGGTATGCAAAGGAATTTCCTCTGGGTCTTGTCCATACCTTGGGACACAGTATTAAACATAAAACATAAACGTATTAAAATATCCGGTTCCGTTGGGTCTAGCAGGTCCAAACTTCCCAGTTCTCATTGCCGGAACTGGGACACCATATGGTCCAAAAAGCGACTTGCTACGACCTTTGGAACCGGAGATACACAAATGCACATTAAATCATTTTTCACTTTAATACAAAAATCTCCGCTAAAAAAGAAATCTCAGCTTTTCACTAAATCCCCATTGAAAACAACGGGCAGCTCCGCCATAGACTTTCAATGGTAAATCGCCGCCATTGAAGTCAATGGGGTTTTTCCGCCATTGAAGTCTATGGGAAAAGTCCCGAACTTTCAAGGGGGTCCATACTCCGTGGTGTTGTCCAGGAGGGTCCAGGATGGTTCTGCAGTGATGCCGGAGCAGTGACTACAGATACCCCAAACCTTGATCCGCTGGGCCCTCCGGAACCAAAGATATGGAGTACCAAATTTCAGCTTTTTCCACTTAGTCATTTTTCTGAGCCGTTTCTGCCGCCGCCGGCAAAGCCTATGGCGCAACCCGCTCTATCTGGTTCGACCCTTATCGGGGGTCCAGGATTCGGGGACCCGGTCGTGGTCGAGTGGGGGGAAGCCTAGGAACTAGGGGCAAAAATAATTTTATTTCTAGGTGCTCTAGAACTGTTTATTCCCACGCCAATTGTCTTTGAACTTGACTTGTAAGTGATCAAAAGCTCTCTTTTAGACATTGTATCCGCTTTGCGGTTTGCGGTCTGGACGGCAGCCAACTCGTTCTTCGAAGGTTACCTCGAGGCATCTCCATTGAAGTCAATGGGCCCATTGACTTTCAATGGGAAACCGCCGCTCTCCCTCTCGGACGCCACCTGCTGGTCTCTACAGGAAACAGGACTAAAACAGCAAGATTCTCCATTAGAATGCATTGAGCCCTAATGGCAGCCAATGGGGACCTGCAAAATGGTGCCTGAAAAGGCGGGAAAATTACACAAAGAGCTATAATCATTAAAGAACTATTAACCCTTGTGCTCCCGGATGGATTCTAGTGTGTGTATGATGCTGACACTGATTAAACCAGACATTACAATGGAACAGGGGAACAGGGGAAAATACATTTACATGTTATAGCAAGGGTTAAATCACAGTTCTGGACCTCAGCCCAGTAAACCCGTTGTCTCCCAGGTGAGGTCATGGGGATGGCCAAATGGGGTGCAACCCCTTTAATACCGGACCACCCCCTTTCTCCCTCTACACCTCCCCTTCTTAATGAGTGTCCTGTGGCCCACTGGCCCTAATGGGGAGTGGGGCACTGCTGGCACCATTAATGAATTCAGTCTCAGAGGGATAGTCCTGGCGTCAAAGTCCATCAGCATTGCTGTGTTCACTGCCCTTTTTGTGCTGAATGGTAAATTCAAATTCTTGCAAAGCCAAGCTCCATCTCAGCAGTTTGGCATTTTCCCCTGATACCCTCTGTAGCCAACTCAGGGGATTGTGGTCTGTGATGACCATGAAAGCCCTCCCATAGACATAGGGCTGGAGCTTTTTGAGTGCCCACACAATGGCCAGGCACTCCTTTTCAATGGTGGCATATGCCACCTCCCTGGGGAGCAGTTTGCGACTGAGATACACCACAGGGTGCTCTTTGCCGTCGTCCCCCACCTGGCTCAACACAGCCCCCACACCAAAGTCTGAGACATCAGTCTGTATGAGAAAATGCTTGGCATAATCTGGGGCAGCCAGTATGGGGGCCTCAGCAAGCCCAGTTTTCAGGGCCTGGAAAGCAGTTTCACAGGCAGGAGACCAGGTAATAAGCACAGGCAGTTGCTTCTTAGTCAGATCAGTCAGGGGTTTGGCCACGGCGCTGTACTATGGGACAAATTTCCTATAGTACCCTGCGGTGCCCAAAAATGCCATGACCTGTTTCTTGGTTTTTGGAACCGGACACTCAACTATGGCTTCTACCTTGGCTGGCTCTGGTTTGAGATGCCCTCCACCTACCCTGTTCCATAAGTACAGGACTTCTGCCATTCCTACCATACACAGTGGGTTTTAAGGTAAGCCCAGCCTCCCTGATCCTATCCAGCACCGCAGCTACATGTCCTATGTGGGATTCCCAGGAATTACTAAAGACAGCAATGTCATCTAAGTAAGCCCTGGCATAGCTCTGCATCCCTTCCAGTAACCTATTGACCAGGCGTTGGAAGGTAGCCGGGGCATTCTTCATCCCAAATGGCATCACCAAAAACTCATAGAGGCCACTTGGAGTGATGAATGCTGACTTCTCCCTAGCCTCCAGGGTCAGGGGGATTTGCCAGTAACCTTAACTCAAATCCATGGTGGTCAGATACTTTGCCCCCGCGAGTTCATCTAGTAACTCATCCATGCGGGGCATGGGGTAAGCATCTGACACCGTCCCAGCGTTGAGCAACCGGTAGTCCACACAAAACAGGGTGGTCTTGTCCTTCTTAGGCACTAGGACTACTGGGCTTGCCCAAGGGCTCTGGGACGGAGTAATTACCCCTAGGGTCAGCATCTCCTCAATCTCTCTCTCCATACTTGTCTTGACCTCTGCTGACACTCTATAAGCGTGCTTATGCAGAGGCTGCAGGTCCCCTGTGTGTACTGGGTGTTTGGTGAGATGTGTGGTCCCTGGCATGTCAGTGAAGAGGGCGCTGAATGGAGCTAGCATGTCCCTGGCTTCTCCCTTCTGCCTAGCACTCAACTGTGCCCCTATCTCTACCTGCTCAACAGTGTTTCCTTGCTTTGCCTCCCCTAGGAGATCAGGCAGAGCATTGCTCGCTGGATCCTCCAGCAGTGGGCTACAAATGGCCATTACTGCTCCCATACTCAGTGCTCTGTATTCCTTCAACATGTTAATGTGGTAGGTCTTGTGCCTCGCAGGCGCTACCTGTACAACATAGTTGCACTCATTCACCTTTCGGATAACCGAGGACGGTCCCGACCAGGCAGCCATCAGCTTGTGCTCCCGAATGGGTTTGAGAACAAGCACTTGCTGTCCTGGGATGAACTCTCTACTACGGGCATGCTGATCATACCATTGCTTTTGCTTGGTCTGAGCAGCCCTGAGGTGGTCCTGGGCCACCCCCATGAGCATCTCTAACCGGTCTCGGAGATCTACTACATACTGGATCACTAAAGCATCAGTAGCAGTAGTCTCCCCTTCCCATCCCTCACGGAATAGGTCCAGAGGTCCACGGACCTTGCGGCCATGTAGTAGCTCGAAGGGGGAGAAGCCTGTAGATTCTTGCAGTACCTCTCGGTATGCAAACAACAAGTGCTGCAGGTGAATCTCCCAGTCTTTCCCCTCCGCCTCTATAAAGGGCCGAAGCATCTGCTTCAGGGTACCATTAAACCTCTCACATAATCCGTTTGTTTGGGGGTGGTAAGGGGTAGTGCGTTGGTGCTGTACACCGCATGCATCCCAGAGACAATGTAACAGTTCGCTCATGAACTGTGACCCCTGATCAGTTAGGATCTCACTAGGGAAACCTACCCTAGAAAAAATGTTCAGCAAAGCTGCTGCCACTGTCTTGGCACTTATGGTGCCAAGCGCTACCGCCTCAGGGTACCGGGTGGCAAAATCCACCACCGTGAGGATGTAGCACTTCCCTGACCTGCTAGGAATCATAAGGGGTCCTATAAGGTCCATCGCTACCTTCTGGAAGGGTTCCCCTATTATCGGTAGGGGTTTCAGGGGTGCCTTCACACGGTCGCCCGCCTTACCCACTCGCTGGCAGGCATCACAGGAGCGGCAGAAATTGCCCACATCCCTTGCTGCCCCCGGCCAGTAGTAACGCTGCAATAACCGGGCTCGCGTCCTGGTGACCCCCTGATGTCCCGCTAACGGAATAGAGTGAGCTACCCGTAACAATTGCTGTCGGTACCCCTGGGGTACTACTAGCTGTCGCTTACCGGTCACCCCCTCCTCTATCCCTGGGTTCCCTGCCTCTCTGTACAGGAGTCCCTTATGCCATAGGCAGCGCTCAGTGCCCTCCCCTGCCTGAGATTCGGACACCCGAAGTCTCACGCCGGCCAGGGTAGGGTCTGCCTTTACTGCCTTACTAAACTGGGTTCCTAAGTCTGGCCACCCCCCTGTCATGTCATTGTCAGGGGAAGGGGACAGGGTGAGAGGGAACAGTAAGTCAGCCTGTGGTTGCAACTGATCCTGGCTTACCTCCCCGGGCTCCTCTGCGCCCTCTGCTAACGTTGGTCCCAAAGGCTGGGAAACTGGAGTGGCCACCGCCGGCATTGCCGCGGTCTGGCTCCGGGTAACCGCCGCCACTGCAGCGGGCTGGGGCACACGGTCGTAGGTGCAGGTCATTGGTCCCAGGTCGTTGCCCAAAATAATTTCAGCATCCAAACCGGGTAAAACCCCCACCTCCCGCACACCCTTGCCCACCCCCCAATCCAAAAAGTTGCGGGCCACTTGCAGGAAACGTGGCTCTCCATCAGCCACAGTGATCTGAATCCCAGGGCCTGGGAGCAATTCCTCTGGCCGGACCATATGAGGTCGGACCAGGGTCACTGCAGCTCCTGAATCCAGCAAGCCAACTGCTGATCGGTCACCGAATGTGACCGGGGTGAGATGCTTGCTCCGTCCGTCTGCTGAAGGTCTGTGCTGAGATGTCCTCCGCTCCTGGCTGTAGGCACGATGAAACCAGGGTAGGGGTGACATGGGACGTCTCGCTGGGAGTTGTTTCCATGACCGGTTCTTTGGTGGAAGCCACCCGCACGCGGGCTACCGGCTTCGCAGCTGGGGTGCGTTGCCCCTGATGGGGTCCGTTGGAGTGCAGAGGTTCCGGGCAATCTGGTCTGAGGTGACCAGTGCTGTTACAATTGTAGCACCGGCGCTCATGCCGGAGCTCCCCCGCCTTCTGTGAACTGCTGCCCGCAGGCGGCTTTTGGGTCCACTGGGGGTTATTAGCAGATTTCTTGGCTGGTGCTGCCGCCACCACCGCCTTGGCTGGTGCCTTGGGGGTCATCTGGGCTCGGCTGACCACATAGTAATCTGCAAGCCTCGCCGCTTCGGTGTAAGTCTTGGGCTTTTTGTCATACACATAAGCCCTTACCGCCGGCGGGCATTGCTGCATGAGCTGCTCCTGAAACATGAGGTCCAGCAGGCGTTGGTAAGTCCTGACCTCACAGCCCTCCACCCAGTGTAGCCCGTATAAAGCCATGCGGGTCACATAAGTGACATAGGACTCCTGAGGCTGCCTCTCCTCCAGCCGGAACTTACCCCGGTAAGCTTCAGGGATAAAACCGTGCTGAAATAGCAATAGTTCTTTCAGGTGGTCATAATCATCTGCAAACTCTTCTGTAAGTGCCATCAGTGTCTGCTTAGCCAAGCCGGAGAGTAGCGGGTCCAAGCGTGCAACCCTATGCTGGGGAAGCACCTTGTACCGCCGGCACTGCGTTTCAAAGTTCCTTAAAAACATGTCAATCCGATCAGTGCCCTCCACATACTTGGTGAGACTGTGCTTGTCCAGTTGGAGTTCATCTTTGGGGGGTCGGACCGGGGGGCAATAAGCGGGTCTGTTCACTGTAATAGAGATAAACTTTAGCCGCTCCTCCGCCGTCCCTCGGTCTCCCCATGCTGTTATCAGTGCCAACATTTCAGGGGTAAACGGACTGGTAGCCGCAGCTATCAGTGCCCCTCCTGCTGCACTTGTCCTGGGAGGTGCACTTGGTCCCTCCCCGGCAGCCAATTCGTTCTTCGAAGGTTACCTCAAGGCATCTCCATTGAAGTCAATGGGCCCATTGACTTTCAATGGGAAACCGCCGCTCTCCCTCTCGGATGCCACCTGCTGGTCTCTACAGGAAACAGGACTAAAACAGCAAGATTCTCCATTAGAATGCATTGAGCCCTAATGGCGGCCAATGGGGACCTGCAAAATGGTGCCTGAAAAGGCGGGAAAATTACACAAAGAGCTATAATCATTAAAGAACTATTAACCCTTGTGCTCCCGGATGGATTCTAGTGTGTGTGTGATGCCGACACTGATTAAACCAGACATTACAATGGAACAGGGGAACAGGGGAAAATACATTTACATGTTATAACAAGGGTTAAATCACAGTTCTGGACCTCAGCCCAGTTAACCCCTTGTCTCCCTGGTGAGGTCAGGGGATGGCCAAATGGGGTACAACCCCTTTAATACCGGGCCACCCCCTTTCTCCCTCTACAGTGCCTCACTCTCTTTCTTAGAGAGGACCTTAGTATAGACTCCCTGATCCAGAATCAATTTAAAGTATCGCATATACTGTATGTAGTTGTGGGGTCAGTTTTTAGAATTGCATAGCAGTTCCTGTCAGAAAGTAAACGGTTGTTTTCTTTGACGTAATCGATGGTATTCATTATCACGATATTGCCACCTTTGTCGGAATGCTTTATCGTGACAAGAGTGTTAGATTGCAATTTTGACAGGGCCTGCCTTTCGGAGGGACTTATTTTTGTCAGGCAAGATCTAGGTCTAAGACGCTCGTGATCAGCTGTTACTAGCCTAATAAATGTAGCAACATTAGGACAAGTCTCAAAAGCGGGTGTGAACCGTGACTTGGGTTTTAGGGTCGAGAAGGGGCCTTCTCCTGGAGTTCTTAGACTCTCCTCTTCTAGGGCTGCTAAGTTGCTGATATTCTCGAGGTACATATCGTCAAAGTCCTCATGCCCTACTGCCCTCAGTTGATTTTGTGCTCTCCTTTTAAAGAATTTGTGCAATAACAATTTTCGTCCGAAAAGATAAGTGTCCTTAATCCAGTCAAATTTACAAAAATTCTTAGTGGGTGAAAAAGACAATCCTTTCTTCAGGACCGCCGTCTGGTCATCACTGAGAATAAGGCTGGATAGGTTCACAATATGCCCACAATCAGTTGTAGTAGCTACTGTCTGCGTCGGCGTGCCCATTTCCTTGGTCTCCCCCTGTAACCCCAGGTGTCTCTGTCTCGCAATCCACCCCATCTTCCCTCCCTGAAGAAGTAACCTAGTGTTACGAAACGCGTTGGAAGAGAGAGGTGTCTATGCTCTTTTCCCCCCCTTCTATGTGTGGTTTAGAGCACTGCTAGTAAGCTGCCTTCATAGTGGTACATCCCTCCCCGCTGCTGAGAACAACCTGAATGACACGCACGCTGTGCGTTCCAGGAGAAGCACTGCGGTAATCGAGGAGCAACTTGTTACATCATCGCCGAGCGCCCGACGAGGAGTGGCGGCAAACGGCGTGCAAACCCTATGGACGTTGATTCCTGCGGCTTCCCTACCCGCCTGAGAGCTGTGTGCTTTGGGGTCTCCCCACCAGGGACTTATCCATCCACCACCCCAAGACGGAGAACGCTGTAAAGAGCAGACGAGACGACTGCAGATCCATCCCATGCTGAGATCCATCCAAGGGTGTCGCTCATTGTCATCTCCTGGTGTGGTAAACCTATATACCAACTGCTTGTGTTATTTATCTTGATGTACGCAGAACTAATTACTTTTAATCATAAAGTCACTTTTATAACTTTATTTCACTATGTGCGTTGTGCGCCCTGTTCTTTTGTTTTTTGTCTAGTTCCTGGGGTGTCGAGCCACCCCCAAGAAAGGCTGCAGACCCACGTTTAGTGTCAGATCCACATATAAGGTTTACAATATTGTTTCTATTATCACGGTGCACTGTTCACTATTTGCTGTTTACTAGATAATAGCTGCGCACTATCACTTATTTTTATTACTCTGGGAATAAGGTCTGTAGACAAATAGTTTTCCAAGCTGGCTACCTCCCACCATAATTTTGCCCTTTGCTTATAAATTTTTTCTAAACCAGAAAAATAGGTATTTATATTACTGACACCTGTATCAGTGATATCGCCATCCAATGAAAAAACATTAACTGCCTCAGTCTGCCATATTGCAAAATCTGGTTGTTGCGACAGAAATCCAGCCATAGTAGGTAAACAGATCCTAATATCGGAAAAATGTGCAGTAGCGAGCTGGGAGCAAGAATGGACTACGTCCACATGTAATCAATAAAAAACAAGGGAAAGGGGAGAGAAGGGAGGAAGCCTCCGCATCAGCTTAACGTAATAGTATAGTAATTGGTGTAGTCTGAAATCTCATCTGGTGCAAAAAGGGATAAAGAGTCATAAACAAAAACAAACAGAAAGGTTCCCTGAGGAATGCACTCAGATGGATATAGTGAGGTAAGTGAAATATAATTAAAATACATTTAATAATAGATACACAATAAAACTAAATTTGTATAGAGGGGTGCGGTAAGAAGGTCCAGGACCACCCCCTAATGACAGACCAAAAACGTTTCCACTTAAAGTAAATAGGAGAGGAGACCTAAAGTAACACTACACGTGGCCAGTTGGTATATATGCTACGATATTGATTCCAATAGAAAGAAGTACCCTCCTGCAATGGAGTGGCGCTATTAACTAAAAAACTGGCAGCATAATAAAATAATATCTGCCAGTACTAAATCTATAGTTCCTTCTATGGGCAATATGGAAGAGCTCCTGGTGATCGCAACAAGCTAAGTACATTGTTGCTTAGCCCACCTTATACTATACAATGTTACTATACACTTGATAGGGCTTTACCAGGAGCATTGCAACTCCGTGTTACACTGTATTGGTAACTGACAATATGTATGACATCTGATGTCTGTATTTTTCTTATACCTACTATAAGCGCTATGACCATGTAGCACTCATATTTTATCAGCATGTATTTCTACATTTTTTCTGTCACACTTATTTAGGGTCTGACTTTATTTTAAGGACACTATTATTACACTCATTACACTTTCTGTGTGATGATGTGTGATGATTCTACCCTATATTACCTCATGGACATTTGCTTCTCATACATTTGTAAGTGTTCTCGATATCTCAGGTTCAAGAGGCTATAACTTGATAGGGTCTTTGAACCGTGCCTCAGGGCGTTATATATGCATACTTTATGCTCGCCCTAGTTAGGGTACTGTATATGTCTTTACTACAGTGTCCTCATTTATGGACTTTGATTATAATATGCTAGTAGGTTAATATTATACACCATAGTGCGCTTGAGCTGTGACCACTCGCCGCTACTCATGTTATATGACACTATTTTCTGTATTTACTATTGGCCATTTTTTGGTAAACACTTGGGTGACAAGGTTTTCTTACTGAGAAACATTTTATACACTCTGCACATGGGAAAGGTTTCTCCCCTGTGTAAATGCTCTGGTGTCTGAGGAGTGTCCTCCTATTACAGAATTGATTACGATGTAATCCCCTTTTATGAATTGTCTGGTGTGTGTTGAGGTGCCTCTCAGGGCTGAAATGTTTCCCAAATTCTGTACAATTAAAAAGTTGCTCCCTTGTGTAAATCTGCTGGTGTAACAAGAGGTCCCACTTTGTATAAAATGGTTTACCCCACTCTGAACAAACAAATTATCTCCCCTGTGTGAATCATGTGGTGTGTAAGGTCATTCATCCAAGAAACGTTTTTCCTATACTCTGTCCATGTGAAAGGCCTCTTCCTGCAAGAATTTGTTGGTTTTTGAAGAGGTGACCATTAACACTGAATTGTTTCCCACACTGAACAAGCAAATGGTTTCTCCACTGTAAATATTTGGGTGTGGCAGGAGGTCACACTTTGTACTGAATTGTTTCCAACACCCTGAACTAGGGTTAGACAATAACAAAAATACTTCCCACCATAAGAGTATTAAGTAATTTATCGTGATAACAATATTCAGCAATATATTAACACCCAATAGAAAGCAAAAAATCTTTAAACAAAGATTCCTGGGTGCAGCAGGAACCTTTGAAGGATAATATAGTAGGGTTGTGGCAGGACGGCCTGTAGCCGAGGTCAGGGAACAGTCCACACGTATAGTTTCAGGATAAATAAAAACGTTCAGTGGCTTTATTTCTCCACAGTAACATAACATGCGGGTACACTGTCCCTTTAACAAAATAAATCCTGCTGCACTTTGGGAGAAAAACTGACTAATAACACAGCAGACCTATCTAACAGGCTGGCTGGCTGGCTAAACCAGAACCAAACCATAAGAGTCTTTTAAGCAGTTAGAAAAACAAATGAAAAAGTCTTACTTTGGTTGCAGTAAGCAGTTTGATGTATCTGTCTGGCTAACAGCACATATCCATGTGCTCTGGTCTGAGAGAGCCAGCTACTGCCAGTCACAAGATCATTTTCTACCTTCCTGGCTAACAGGTGTCAGCTTGCCTCCTGATTTCCTAACTTCCACCTGAGTTAACCCTTATGAGTGCTGGATGAAGCACTCAGACATATGTCTCCCAGGCGAAACTGATAGGAGTTGACTCTGTCACAAGGGTATATTACACAGATGAGGGAAAGGATCATCCGGATACAGGATCTGGCTAATGAAAATTTGAGGGAGGCTCAAGAACACAAGAAAGTGTGGTATGACAAAAAGTTAAGAGATAGTGTTTTCTTTCCTGCGGATAAAGTGCTCCTCTTGTTGCCCGATAGAGAGAATAAACTGGTAGCCAGATGGCAAGGACCATATACCATTGTGGAAAGAAAGGGGTCTGTGAACTACCAAGTAAGCATACCAGGAAGAAGGGACCAGTCCATACACCATGTGAATGTGTTAAAAGGTTGGAAAGAGAGAAAAATTGTCTTTGATGGTCCTGAGAGAATGTGAACCTGATATGGCAGGTGAGGCATATCAAAGATTGCAGTTGGAAGCTAAGGAAGACAAAGTAACATCTGGGGAAGAACTTTCAACAGAGCAAAGAGGTATGTTAGAGAATTTAGTTACTCATTATGCACGTGTATTTACAAAGAGGCCAGGACGCACAATACAAGCAGTCCATAGGATAGAGACTGGGAATGCAAGACCTATCCATACCCGTCCCTATCGTATCCCTGGGAGGCAGAAAAAGATAGTGGAAAAATAAGTGCACCAAATGTTGGAAATTGGGGTTATTGAGGTTTCCACCTCAGAATGGTGTTCCCCAATAGTGTTGGTACCTAAAAAGGATGGAACAGTACGATTCTGTGTAGATTTTTGAAAGTTAAATGAGATGGCCCGTTTTGATGCCTACCCTATGCCCCGCATCGATAAGCTTTTGGATCTAGTGGGTAAGGCACGTTATATCAGCACCTTGGACCTTACAAAAGGCTATTGGCAGATTCCAGTGGAAGAGTCAGAAAGGCCCAAGACAGCATTTGCCACCAACCAGGGGCTCTATCAATTTGTAACCATGTCCTTCGGTTTGCATGGGGCCCCGGCGACCTCTCAGAGGATGATGAATAGGTTGTTAGTGGGGAGAGAACAGTGTGTAGCAGCTTATTTAGATGATGTAGTGGTCTATAGTCCAGACTGGGAAAGTTATTAAAACATCTAGAGGAGGTGATTCATTTGATTGCTGAGGCTGGGTTAACTATAAACCCAAAGAAATGTGCCCTGGGTTTCATGCAAACTAGATATTTGGGGTACGTATTAGGAAATGGAGAGGTGCGACCTGAGAATAGCAAAGTGAATGCTATTCGGGAAGCAGCGGTACCTAGAACCAAAAAGGAGGTAAGATCTGACGAAGTTGATACATTAGGGGGTCTGACATAACAGCATTAGGATCAAAGCAGCCATTTTTGTTTGACTATTTTCAATCCGCCATCTTGTCTTGTCTCTGTGGGTCTTAATTTCTGTGTTTCATTTCTGTATGAACAAAGTGTGAAACAGACATGGAATATTTTCGCTCCTAGCTGACTTTATTGATTTGTCCTTATCCAATCAGCTTCAAATTGAAAGTGTAAACAGGCTAGAAGTTGTGAGAACCCTTGAGATAAGCTCAGATTCTTACAGAGAAACTGATTCTCATACAATGTGCCAAGTGGCAGAATAGGCACATCCCATTTAACCCTATAATGGTTTTTAGCTGACAGACAGTTATCTAGTATTATTATATATTACAAAATGACATCAGCTTTAGTATTGTTATGTATTACAAAATGAGGTAATATTAGTGACGTGCAAGCCCCCCCATAACGGGGTGGAGCTTTAGGTTTTAGGGTATAAATATATGGCATAACGTGTTATCTGTGAGAGAGCTTTTTTTCAAAAGCTGTCTCCTATGTGTACTTGACGAATAAATTCACGTGTTATTCTGTTTCAAAATAACCTCAGACTGTGTTTTTTATTTACACTTTTTCTCAGATTCTTTCTTGGATTGGTAGGATATTACCAAAGTTTATTCCTAACTTTTCATCCTCGCTTACCAATCTAACAAAGAATAAGGAACAAAATCTGGTGACCTGGACCCCAGAGTGTAATGCTGCATTTACCCAGTTGAAGGATATTTTATGCAGTGAACCAGTGTTGAAAAGTCCAGATTTCAATTTACCATTTATTGTACACTGTGATGCTTCAGAGGTGGGGCTAGGGGCAGTACTTAGCCAGGAAGTTGAAGGGGCGGAACACCCTGTTTTGTATATAAGCCGTAAGCTATATCCAAGAGAAAGCAGATATGCCACGGTTGAGAAGGAATGTCTGGCGATTAAGTGGGCATTGGAAGTGTTGAGGTGTTATCTGTTGGGGCAGCAATTTTCACAAGTCACCGATCATCATGCGTTTACGTGGCTAAACAATATGCAATGTACAGTAAGAATGCCCGGGTTACCCGATGGTATCTAGCCCTGCAACCATTTAAATTTACGGTATCATACCGGCCTGGAAGTCAGCATCATAATGCAGATCATTTATCCCGGTATGGAGCTGAAAGAACTGGGAAGGAAAGTGGTGAGAAAGAGCAAGATTGATGTTCAAGAACTTTAGTGTATTCAGATTTGACAAATGTGTTTTTAGCTGATATAGGGCCTGGTCATGGAACCTCTAGAGTGGGAGGGCGGAGGTCCCCTATGTCTCATTACTGGAGAGTACAATTGCAGAATCCCTGTCTGATACAAAAGTATGTTGGAGAAAAATCCTATCTGTTTTCCTCTTAAAGTGGGGGATATGTGACAGGCTGCTTGTACATTTTGTGTAAAGTAAGTGCATATTTGTTTTCTTGCAAGCAGTGCACCACGTTCCTGTCTTTACTGTTTTCTTTTTGCTGGGCCCAGCTATCTTTTCTCTCTTATACCCTAAACTTTACTAACCTTTCATGTGGTGTCCTGAAGGCAGTCAAATGAAGGCAGGAATGGTTTATTTGCTGCACAGTTTTAATGTATTGTACACCTGCAGGCAGTTCTAGCAGGAATGACGGGGGTTAATTCTTAATGGCCAGGTATAATAAATATAGACAAATCCTTACCTGAACTATATTAAGGTGGTGTGGGTATGTGATGTTGCTTGTGCAGACTGTGAAAGGAAGAGGGTGTTTCCTTCCTGCAATACCTTACATGGTGGATTACTGTATACCATTTGTATGGGGTTTAAATTAAGTGATATTCAATTTCAGTAAACTTCTTATTGTGCAAAAGTAATAACCGTGCAATTGATATTTACTTTTGTTTTTCCTGTAGCAAATTGTATATGTGATACCAAGTTTATTATGTTTCGGAAATGTTTCCCCTGTGTTTGGCTTAAGTTGGTTTGGTCCTAATGAACCAGGTGTCTGATGCTATTTAAGGAGGAATAAGTTGGCAGATCAGAGAGCGGGCGGCCGCATGAGCGTTCCCCACTGTCACGGTAGCTTATGACAAGATATAATGAACACCAAATATCTGGGTTGAACTGAACGAGGCTTAGATATAATAAAATATAATTTATTCCTTAAATAAGGTGAACACAGCAATATAGTACAATTAACAGACAAGAAGGTAACACTTACTCAGGGTTGGGGGATGGAGAAGTATCCGCTAGCAATTCTCCAGCAATCCAGTGACATTCAAGATGGTATCAGAAGCACAACTAAAAACTGTAGGGTTGACACAGTTTATATACCTGTGCAACCCTATTCTTAACATTGAACACAGCCTATTGGTGAACAATTATCTGTATCCACTCTCTAATGTGGAGACACAGACTAACAGAATAACCCATGCCCTCAGGTAACAATTAGACTGGCAGAGTTTGTTGATTGACTAATACTTAATCTCTAGACATTGGGTAACAATCAAGGCAGTTACTTTTTGATGACCGTGCTTAGGCTACTCAGCCGTCTGCCCTTCATGACCTATTAGCCTAGCAAATGGCGTCTGCATTTTCAGAACAGATCCAAAAATAAAATACATATACACTTTAATATCTACACATATTAATAAGTTCCATTCTGATGGGCTCAGTGGGTCGACCTTTGCCAGTTTTTAATGCCTACAGTGACTCCACATATTGGCCAAATATGAACTCTCTGCGACCTCCAGAACTGGAGATACAGAAATGCACTTTAAAACATTAAAATACATGCTTATAATGAAAACATGGGAACAGGGGAACATACATTTTCATGGTAAAACAAGGTGCAAACCTCATCCCTGGACCGCAGTCCAGTTAACCCCTTGTCTCTCTGGTGAGGTCAGGGGATGGCCATATGGGGTGCAACCCCTTTAATACCGGGCCACCCCCTTTCTCCCTCTACACCCACCAGCAGGGGAATCCTCCCGAGCCGGTCCCAGTCCCCCTCACGGCACAGCTCACTACACGCTGTGACGCGTCAGCAACTGGGGGATTCAAGAGAATTGTAATCCCAAGTGTCGACGCGTCACGTGGTGTGGCTGTGAACCAATGAGGAGGGGAGGCTTCGGGAGGAGGGGAGGCTTCAGGGAGCGAGGAGGAGAGTGTGGAGGGAAAGCAGCGTGAGTGCCTGTGTGTGTGTGCGCGTGTGTGTGCCTGAGTGTCAGCGTGTGAGTAGGGTAGCCCGCAGCAGCTCCCTCCTGCAGCCCGGGAGCCCGAGCCCGTGGATGGGGGGGGGGGTAGTGGGTCCCTCTGCTTACACCACGTCCCTCCCTCCCACTCCAGCCCCGGCTCCCGCTCCCTACAGACCGCATATCGCGGTCTGTGCCTGTCAGCGCCCTGCCTGTCTGCAGTGCGGGCACGCTGACTGAGGGAGAGGGGCCTTAGCTTAAGAGTGAGAGTTGGAGAAGGTTGTACCTCACTGCAGCTGCTCTGCAAAACTCTATTCTCTCCAGATCTGCTGCACCTGTCTCCTTGAAGAGCTGATACCTGGAAATCCACCTGGTGAGCTTAAAGTAACCCTGCAATGAACTCTAAACCAGGTCTATCTGTTAGCCGTCTATCTTTTTTCTATGTGTGATCTGGATCTAAAGCATAAACTGTCAGTGGAATAAACCTGTCCTGTTTACCAACGAATACTTGTCCCTGTCTGACTTCCTGACTTTTGTTTCCTATGGGCGCAACCTTTCACACCAACGTCCATGTCAATGGCCAATTTGGCTATCTATATCTATAAGTCTGAAATAATGTTTGTGTGTGTATGTCTTCCCCCTGTGTGATTGGCCCTGTGTTCCCCCTGTGTCATTGGCCACGGATGCACCCCCCGCCCCTCACATTGCACTTCTTGCCCTCACTTGGCTTAGGAATCTCACTTAGCAGGACCATCCACACCACTACCACCCGCCGCTCCTCGGCGCCGGCCACACCTCTCCCTCACCATCAACCCCCCTCCCCCCGTTCATACCACTACCACCCACCGCTCCTCGGCGCCGGGCTCACCTCTCCCCCAACACCAACCCCCCTCCCCCTGGTCACACCACTCTGTGTCCCTGTCTCACACTGAGGCCCCCTGCCATAACCTCCACCTGCCCCCCACCCCTGGGTAGCGCACCCCCATGCCCTCTGGGTGTCACTCCCCCCCTGCCCCTGTGTTGGTCCACCCCGGACCCTGCCCCCCACCCCTTTCCCCGGTGCCCCCGTCACATGTGCGTTGCACGTGTGCTCCAGCGGCCTGCGCACACTTCGGCTCCAGCCTGCGACTGCTCCCGCTCATCGAGCACTTCAGCCTCCTCCCAACACCGGCTCGCGCCCGCTCCGGGTTGCTCCTCTGCTGCATGCTCCACCCCCCACACCCAAGACCGACCAGTCAGAGCGCCCGGACAGGAGAGAGGCGCCTTCTGGACCGGTGGGAGCGCGGAGACTGGACGGAGGTGTCTGGTGTCCGCCGGTGGAGAGAACGGGCGGGTCCTCACTGCAGTTCTTGTGTGTGACACTGGGTGTATGTGTGTGACACTGGGTGTATGTGTGTGACACTGGGTGTATGTGTGTGACACTGGGTATATGTGTGTGACACTGGGTGTATGTGTGTGACTGTGTGTGTGTGTGTGTGTGTGACTGTGTGTGTGTGACTGTGTGACTGTGTGTTTGTGTGTGTGTCACTGTGTGTGTGTGAGACACTGGGTGTGTATGTGTGTGTGTGGGAGACACTGGGTGTGTGTGTGTGTGAGAGACACTGGGTGTGTGTGTGAGTGACACTGGGTGTGTGTGTGTGTGACACTGGGTGTGTGCGTGTGTGTGTGTATGTGTCTGACACTGTGTGTGTGTGTATGTGTCTGACACTGTGTGTGTGTGTCTATGTGTCTGACACTGTGTGTGTGTGTGTGTGTATGTGTCTGACACTGTGTGTGTGTGTGTATGTGTCTGACACTGTGTGTGTGTGTGTATGTGTCTGACACTGTGTGTGTGTATATGTGTGTCTCACTGGGTTTGTGTGTGTGGCACTGTGTGCTGTGCGGGGGGGGGGGGGGGGAGACCGGACCTGCGCAGAGGGGGTGAAGGACCACAGCTGCGCATGGGGGGAGGGGGGGACCAGAGGAAAGAGCGGGAGGTTTTGGTCCCGGGCAGTACCGGGTCTCTCAGCTAGTATATACATAAAGAAGGAAGGGATCCACTCAATGCGGCAACTACCGGCCTATATCCCTCCTCAACTCAGATTAAAAAATTTATAGTAACATTTTGGCAAAAGGGCTGTACCCAATTTTACCGAGTTTGATTCACATAGATCAAGTGGGGTTTGTCTCGGGAAGACAGGCCTCAGACAACACTCAAAAGATTATAAACATTATCGACCAGGTGCACCCGACAGGTACGAAGACTATCTTACTAAGCTTAGATTCGGAAAAAGCATTCGACACAATAAAGTGGGCTTTTTTAGACCAAACGATGATAACATTTGGATTTAGGGGCCCATTCTTAGAGGGTGTTAGGGCTCTTTACAAGACGCCCACAGCGTATGTCAAGCTTCTAGGAGGAGACTCAAGCCCCATAAAAATTCAAAATGGTACCAGACAGGACTGTCCTTTGTCTCCGCTTCTTTTTGCATTGTCGATTGAGCCCCTCGCAGCAACAATTAGAGACGAAATTAATATAAAAGGAATCGAAATTGGAGGGACTAGTTACAAAATGTCCTTATTTGCAGATGACATTATACTAACATTGGCCAACCTGTAAGAAATCCAATTTAGCAATAATTATATTGTAATGAATGAATCTGTTATCAAAGGCAGAATGTTAAAGTATACAGTATAATAGTCTGGACTTTCCTTCATATCTACATATGTGTCTGATATATATATTATCTGATTGTATGTTCAGTTATTGTTACATGTGAAGTATTCTAAGTAAAAGGTCAGATCTATTCTGACAGACAGAATTAACCCAAAAGGTCAATTCGTGGCCTCAAGTTGTTGAACAGCTGTAAGTCCTAACTGGGAAAAATGCTGCATAAGACTTTTCCATTCAGCAAGTTTGAAACTACTTATATATTCAGGGGTAGTTCATATGACATCAGTAATGTAGGTAAATACCATGTTGGGATTTAACATTTGAAAGGTTAAAATGGCTGACTGGGTGGGTCTTTATGGATAAATACTGCAGTGAGCTTAGTAAGCTTTAGAGAAAAGGACGGCCAGAGGAAGGAAGGGAGGCCAGAGGAGACCACCAGGCCGAAGACTGATAATACCATGAAAAGGAGAAAAGAAATGTTAATACCTGGAGAGAATATTAACAGAAAGAAGGTTACTATGTGCAACTATTCTTAAGAATATCAATCTATTTGAAACATCATCGTCATTCTTACTATTTTTGTATGTAAGTAATTATTTCCAAAATAAACGTTTTGTTTTTGTGTGCAAACGACAAGAATGCTGAATTCTGTTATGCTGACGTGAATCTATAGAAAAAGCGAATTTAAGGACATTTAACACAACCCATTGACATCCCTCCTGAAATTGCAATCCCAACTAGACCAATTGGCAAAGTCTCAGGGTACAAAACTAACAATGATAAGTCAGAAGCCTTGAACTTCTCTTATGGCCCCAGAAATCAAGTTGCTACTAGCAAACTTCAAATATAAATGGAGCTCCTCAAATATTAAATATTTAGGTATACAGATAGCAAGCTCCTGCCAATCTCTCTATCAAAGTAACTTTACATTCCTTTTTGAAAAACAACAAAAAGGACCTACAGAGTTGGAGTGGGTATCAGATATCTTGGTTAGGAAGAATAGCTTCAGTTAAGATGAATATACTTCCAAGACTTCTGTACTTTTTCCAGACCCTGACAATAAATGTCCCCCTGCCTGAGCTTAAAAATATCTAAAACCGGATTTTTCAACTTATATGGAAAGATAAAAGGCCAAGGGTGGAAAGATCGATAATGTTAGCACCAAAGGGATGCGGAGGATTGGGAGTCCCGGATATTATCAAATATTACCACGCCGCCCAACTAAAATAAGTAGTAATGTGGAATAACGACCCAGCAACTTGCTGCTGGCTTGGGATTGAGTGCTCCTATGCGAGCCCTCTCTCCCTATCGATGGCACTGTGTCCCGGAGGGGGGAGGTGCTCGCGGATGGTCTCGGCCTGGGAGCAATGAGGTTCACATGGAAGATATGGTCCAAATATAAAGGGAAATACAATTTGTCCTCATTCCCGACTCTATTAACTCCCATATTTGGAAACCCAGAGATTCCCCCCGGCTGCTCTCCAAAGGATTTCAAACAATTTAGAGATTTAAACATTAACATAGAAGCCGATTTGGTAGATAAAGGTAAGATCCTGTCATATCAAGACCTTCAAAAGAAATATCAAACTCAGAATCTTCCGTCCTTCAGTTTTCTCCAGATTAGACATTTCCTGCAAGCAATCTCACAAAGAACAGAATTTACCAATCTCACAAAATTTGAAAAGCTGTGCGGAAGGGGTTCATACCAGAGGGGGTTGATTTCGGAAATATATACGGGAATAGCATCGTCAGCGACGGCCACCAATCATAGTTATATGTTAAAATGGGCAGAAGACCTCAATATGGAAATAGATAGAGACGACTGGGAGGATATCTGGGAATCGGCAGCTAAAACGTCAATTTGTACAACAACAAAAGAAAACATATACAAAATTCTGTTTCACTGGTACTTAACTCCAAGTAGGCTGAGCCAGATCTTCCCTGGAACCCCTGATCTCTGCTGGAGGGGGTGTGGCCAGAGAGGAGATATGGCTCATATCTGGTGGACTTGTCCGCAGATTCAAAAATTCTGGCTTATGATTCAGGACCTCACAGAAGTAAGAATACAGATAAATACTTTTTTTTACTGGCCAGGCCTATTGAAGAGTCTCTGGAATTAGTACAGATACAGCTGGTTCTGTTTGAGTACAAGCTTCTGGTTCTTTGTATATAAAAAATGCTGTTAAGATACGTCCTGAAACGCTGTTATATTACTAATTTGTTTATCCCTGTGAAAACCAATAAAAAAAGTTTGAAACAAACACACTTGTGTAGGTATAACAGTTTTACTGCACAGACTAATAATAACAACACTCCAAAACATACAAGCCTCGCAGGGTCGTACCCCTTCACCGTGCTCCCCTTTGCACCGTGTTCTCACCCTCACCTCACCCAAGTACTAAAATGCCCCTGAGCACCAAACACTCTGGTGTCCACGGAGTCAATCACCCTCCCACATGTGTGTGACAGCGCTGCCCCAAAAGCCCGTGTATGGTTGGTGCACGTGGTGAGACGAGATACCAGCCGGGTGTGTCCACACCTGGGCGCGCATGGATTAATATGGGATCCACGGATCCGAAGTGATGAATTGCGACGTCTCCGCCTCTGCGTTGGGTGGGTTCCGCATGGATTGTACCACCTTAGAGTCTCTGTGGTCATAGATGGATGATCTGCACCCAGATCAACCTGGTCCAGGATGCAGCCACGTCCTGGCTTTGTCTCTATGCTCTGGTTCTACAGGGCAGTGTCCCTGCAGCAACCACAAGCTACACAGGGGAGTCGGGGCCTAGCTGGGGCCCAATAGGGGATATCTGGCCTATTGCAGGTGCCACAGACACCTGCACAGACTGTACCTCTTACCCCTTCTTTGTCCCAGCTCCAACTGGTGTGGCTTGCAGCGCATGAAAAGTATCTGCGGAGCAGGAGGATTCAGGAGCCCTATTGGCTGATAAGTGCTATGTGACTCTGTCCCAGAGGCTCATGGGATATGTAGTCCCTGCTTGCAGCCTTTTTCTATTGGCTGCCATTCACACGCTTGTCCTGCGAATGCGCAGCATCGTGCGCATGTGCAATTGCCTCTAAGATGGCGTGGCCTGCAAAGGAAGCCGCCATCGCAACCTTCCTGGCACCTCCGGAACCTGCTCCGTGCCTTTGCTCCCACCCACAGCCCTCCCCGCACCTTCCCCACCCTCCATTGTCGGTCACAGCCGCAGCGGACAAGGGGAGCCCAGAGAACGACCCATGCTATACACCTCTGCACACATCTCTTACACAAAGATACACCCTTTCCTCTGTTGCCCGACTGCTAAAACTCTGACACAGACCCTCATTCTCTCCCGTCTCGATTACTGTAACCTCCTGCTGTCTGGCCTTTCTGCTTCTCACCTGTCTCCCCTATAATCTATCCTAACTGCTGCTGCCAGAATCACACTGCTCATTCCTAAATCTGTCTCAGCGTCTCCCCTGCTGAAATCCCTCTCCTAGCTTCCTATCAAATCCCGCATCACACAATTCTCCTCCTCACTGTTAAAGCTTTATACTCTTCTGCTTCTCCTTACAGCTCAGCTGTAATTTCTTGCTATACACCATCCCAACTCTTGCATTCTGCTCAAGGATGTCTTCTCTCCGCCCCTTTCGTATCTAAAGTCCTCTCCTGCCTTAAACCTTTCTCCCTGACTGCCCCACACATCTGGAAGGCCCTACCCCGCAGTATCCGACTAGCACCATCTCTATCCACCTTTAAGGCCCACCTGCTTAAGGAAGCATATGAGTAGCTCCATGGCTGATAATTTACAACTCATACATAAACCTTGACCCCTTGCAGACACACTTACCAGAACGCCCTCCTACTGTCTCTGTACGTTCTTCTACCAATTAGATTGTAAGCTCATTGGAGTAGGGACACCTTTTCCTAAATGTTACTTTTGTGTCTAAAGCACTTCTTCCCATTATGTTTTATTTGTATTAAAGTAAACAAGGCACCTGGCCCCGATGGCATACATCCAAGAGTTCTCAGTAATAGCAAAACCATTATATTTAATTTTCAAGGACTACATTTCCACAGGCTCAGTACCACAAGATTGGCGTAAAGCAGATGTGGTGCCTATATTTAAAAAGGGAGCTAGATCACACCCGGGGAATTACAGACCTTTAAGCCTCAATAGTAGGGAAACTACTTGAAGGTTTAATACGGGATAATATTCAGGAATACCTAATGGAAAACAAAATTATTAGTAATAGTCAGCATGGATTTATGAAGGATAGATCTTGCCAAACTAACCTTATTTGTTTCTTTGAGGTGGTAAGTAGGAATATAGACCAGGGTAATGCAGTTGATGTGGTCTACTTAGATTTTGCAAAGGCTTTTGATACGGTTTCACATAAGAGGTTGGTGTACAAAATAAAGAAAATTGGACTCAGTAATAATATATGCACCTGGATTGAAAACTGGTTAAAGGACAGACAACAGAGGGTTGTCATAAATGGAACTTTTTCAGGTTGGGCTAAAGTCGTGAGTAGAGTACCTCAAGGATCGGTACTGGGGCCCCTGCTTTTTAAACTTGTTTATTAATGACCTTGAGGTTGGGATCGAGAGCAAAGTCTCCATCTTTGCTGATGATACTAAATTGTGTAAGGTAATAGAATCAGAGTAGGATGTAATTTCTCTTCAGAAGGACTTGGAGAGACTGGAAACGTGGGCAGGTAAATGGCAAATTAGGTTTAATACAGATAAATGTAAGGTTATGCATTTGGGATGCAAGAATAAAAAGGCGATTTACAAATTAAATGGAGATATATTGGGGGAATCCTTGATGGAGAAGGATTTAGAAGTGCTTGTAGACAGCAGGCTTAGCAATAGTGCCCAATGTCATGCAGTAGCTGCAAAGGCAAACAAGATCTTATCTTGCATCAAACGGGCAATGGATGGAAGGGAAGTAAACATAATTATGCCCCTTTACAAAGCATCAGTAAGACCACATATTGAATATGGAGTACAATTTTGGGCACCAATCCTAAGAAAAGACATTATGGAACTAGAGCCACCAAATTAATAATGGGGATGGACATTCTAACTTATGAGGAGAGGCTAGCTAAATTAGATTTATTTACATTACAAAAGAGGCGTCTAAGAGGGGATATGATAACCAGTGTTCGACAATTAATGATAACCACACGCCCGTGGCGTGTGGATTTAGGCCGCTGGAGAGTGGATTTAGGCCGCTGCTGCGGCTCTATGAATTCCCCTGCTCGCGCCAATTTTTAATTTTTTTAAAAATAAATAAATAAGTAATCTCCCTCCCTGATTGGAAGAGGGCCGGCTGGCAGCTCTAGGTCAGCCCCTCCCCCCCCTGCACCCGATGCCAGCTTGCTGCCCGGGGAGGGATGTAGGCTGGGAGGGGGTGGGTCCCCAGATGTAGGCTGGGAGGGGGGGTCCCCGGATGTAGGCTGGGAGTTGGGGTCCCCGGATGTTGGCTGGGAAAGGGGGTCCCCAGATGTAGGCGGGGGGGGTCCCCGGATGTAGGCGGGGGGGGTCCCCGGATGTAGGCTGGGAGGGGGGGGTCCCCGCGGCTGCTGCCCAGGGCTGGAAGACAAGGTAGGCGCTTCCCCTCCGTCCCACGCTTTTTTGGCACCCGCGCGGGCAGGGTAATAGGAGCGGGGAAGAAGGGAAGCAGCCTGGCGGGAGGTAGAGGGAGGGGGGTGCGCGTGCGAACGTGCTGGAGGAGGGGGGTTGGCAAAGTTCCCGGCCACGTTTCCCATCGGGGAGGTTGGTGTGGCCCGTGCGGCTGTTCCCAGCATGGCTGCCTGACCCCCCTCCTGGCTGCAGCCTGGGCGCACGCGCGGCTTGCAACGTTTCCCATCGGGGAGGTTGGTGGCCGTGCGCCTGTCCGGCTGTCCCCCCGCTAGTTCCCGATCCTCCCGCTAGCCCCCCGATCCTCCCGCTGGCCCCCCGATCCTCCCGCTGGCCCCCCCCATCCTCGCGCTGGCCTCCCCATCCTCGCGCTGACCCCCCGATCCTCCCGCTGGCCCCCCCATCCTCCCGCAACTCCTGCCCGATCCCCTGGCATGTGGAGCAGCATGTGGAGGACAAGCAGGCCCTGGAGGAACAGATAGGCCCCCTCCCTTCCAATGAATACCAACCCAGTCACCCACCCAGTGGGTGTGTGTCTGAGTGTGTGTCTGAGTGTCTGTGTGTGTGAGTGCTTGTGTGTGGGTGTCTGTGAGTGTGGGTGGGTGTGAGTGTGTGTATTTGTGTGGGTGTCTGTGAGTGTGTGTCTGTGAGTGTGTGTCTGTGAGTGTGTGTCTGTGAGTGTGTGTCTGTGAGTGTGTGTCTGTGAGTGTGTGTGTGTTTGTGTCTGTTTCTGTGTCTGTGAGTGTGTGTGTGTGTGTGAGTGTGTGTGAGTGTGTGTGTGTGTGTGTGTGTGTGTTTGAGTCTGTGATTATGTCTGTGATTATGTCTGTGAGTGTATGTGTCTGTGAGTGTATGTGTCTGTGAGTGTATGTGTCTGTGAGTGTATGTGTCTGTGAGTGTTTGTCTGAGTGAGTGTTTGTCTGTGAGTGTTTGTGTGAGTGAGTGTTTGTGTGAGTGAGTGTGTCTGTGAGTGTTTGTGTGTGTCTGTGAGTGTGTGTCACCCTCTCCCTGTGTCACCCTCTCCCTGTGTAACCCTCTCCCTGTCGCCCTCGCCCTTTCCCTGTCGCCCTTTCTCTGTCGCCCTTTCTCTGCCGCACTCTCTCTGCCGCACTCTCTCTGTCTTTGTCTCTCATTCACTCTGTGTGTGTGTTCTCTCTCTCTCTGTGTCTCTCTCGTTCTGTGTCTCTCTTTCTCTGTGTGTCTCTCTTTCTCTGTGTGTCTCTCTTTCTCTCTGTGTCTCTCTTTCTCTCTGTGTCTCTCTTTCTCTGTGTCTCTCTCTTTCTCTGTGTGTCTCATATCTCTCTCTGTGTGTCTCATATCTCTCTCTGTGTGTCTCATATCTCTCTCTGTGTGTCTCATATCTCTCTCTCTCATATCTCTCTCTCTCTCTTTCTCTCTCTGTGTGTGTGTGTGTGTGTGTGTGTGTGTCTCTCTCTCTGTGTGTGTGTGTGTGTGTGTGTGTCTCTCTCTCCCCCTCCCTCTCCCCCTCTCCTCCCCCTCCCTCTGTGTCTCCCTCTCTCTCTCCTCTCTGTGTCTCTGTCTCTCTCTCTCTCACACTCTGGATCTCTTATTTACCCTATATATCAGGGCTGCACAACATACGGCCCTGGCCTCACTGTGCAGTGACTCCGGCCAGGCGCCAGTTAATTAATTAAATAAATAAAAAAAAAATATATATATTTTTTTTTAAAAGATTAAAAAAATGGCGGCGATTCATCCCCCTCCCCTCCTCCACCGCCCCCCCCCCCCCGGGGGCAAAAGCAGCATGAGGAGGATGCAGGATGCCGGGGAGGTCAGAGCATGCCGGGGGCGGGGCTTAGTACCGGGGAGAGAGGATGTGCTGAGGGATAGACTAAAATGTTTAATGTGGAAAACGATTAATGTGGATTAATGTGGCAAGACATACACCAATTGACTTCAAACTTGGCACAGAACATGCTTTGCACTCCCCCAAACTATCCATAAAATTTCCTGTTTTTTGATAACATGCACCGCAAATTATGTACATTAACCACTATCCGAAAGTGGAAAATGCTTACCTTAAACGCGTTTATTGTGAATCTAGGAGTCAAAACATACAGTGATTCATTTAAAACTTGCCACATGAGGTGCTGTATACTGCCCACAACTATCCTGAAAATTACAAAGTGTTTGCTAGCACACACAGCAAATTGTTTACATTATGCACTCTAAGAAGGGCCCAGTATCTCATATGGAAATGCGTAACTTTAATTAAATTACATTAAAATTTGGCAGAACACATACTTTACACGGCCCGCAACTATCCTGAAATTTACATGGCTTTTGCTGACATACACAGCAAATTATTAACGTTAACCAGTTGCTGAAGGACAACAGTCTAAAACGATTAATGTGGAAAAACGTTTAATGTGGATTAATGTGGCAACACATACACCAATTGCCTTCAAACTTGGCACAGTACATGCTTTGCACTCCCCCAAACTGTCCTGCAAATTTCATGGCTTTTGAGAACATGCAGTGGAAATTATTCACATTAACCAGTTTCTGGAAGTGGAAAATGGATACCAAACGTGCTTAATATTAATTAAAGTGTCAAGACTTAATCCGATTAGCTTCCAACTTGGCACATGATGTACTGTATACTGCCTACAACTATCCTGAATATTTAAACGTGTTTGCTCACACACACTGCAAATTATTTACATTAATTTTGCTGCACGAATCATAAACTATCTTTTGAACTTGATACTGTGTCTGCACCAGAATACAAATTCCACAGAGGATGCAAGAACTGAAAAATTACCAAACAAAGGGGCCTATGCAGAGAGCAGCGCTAACAGCAATCTCGCCATTTTCCGGCGAAAATCGAGCTGAAAGCAGCAGAAAAAGGCAAGTTTTAAAAAAAGCGCCATTTTTTTTTTCTTGAAACTCGCCGCGCGGCTGGAGAGATCCTAATCTCTCCAGTGTTTTTTTCTGCCGTATGCAGAGAGCCGCGAACGCCATCTAGTGGCTGTTCGCGCCAAAAAAATGGCGCGATTTTCAAAATTTTTCCTCTCCACCAAGCAGCTGGCGCTCCGCGGTCGGTGGAGGAGAAAAAAAAAAAATTGATTTTTTCCCCACTAGTTTCAACAGCGCTCATAGCGCTGGTTGAAACTCTCCATATGCAGAAAGGATTGTAAATGCAGTTTTATGCCCTTTCTGCATATGGAGAAAAAAACTCTCCAATAAAGCTAAATTTTACTCCCCTCTCCAATTATAAATAGCGCTGCTCTCTGCATGAGGCCCATAAGGTTTATTTACTTCACACCCTGATAACATTACTTTGTTTAGAACAGGCAGTCCTCATTTTACAACGCTTTGCTTTTCAACGAATGGCTTATCCAACGCTAGGCAATGCATACCTATATTCATTTTTACAACGCCAAAACGGCTTATCCAACGATCTTACGACGCTTTCCAAAGTTGTTAATGTTTGTGTATATAATATATTATATAATATTAGATTATACTATATAATATATTATAATATTATATAATATATTATAATATTATATAATATATTATAATATTATATAATATTATCTTATAATATTCTCTTATATATTATATTATGATATATATATATATATAAAATACAGCATATACTATATGATTTACGTGTGTGCTGCATATCTTATTGCCTGCGTAAAATAATTGGTGTATTTTACTGTTAAAAATGCCTTCAGGAACGGAACCATTCATTCAAACAGTGTTCCATATGGGAAAAAGTGTTTCGCTTTATGACGTTTTGCTATCCAACGCCATTTTGAGTAACGCCTTATGGGGTCTATGCAGAGAGCAGCGAATTTTAAAATTGGCGAGTTTAATAAAAAGTAGCTTTTTTGGAGAGTTTTATTCTCCATATGCAGAAATGTGCGAATTCTGCTATGTTTAACATGAATGCGTGTGGCGAGTTTAAATTGGCGAGATGCGCGCTGCAGAAATGTGTTAAAAAAAATTTGCGCCTTTTTTTTTCCTTTCCTATGGCCGCGAGCTTCTTGTCAACTTTTCCTGGCGAGGCAAAAAGGAGACAATCGCGCCATTTTATTGGCGCGAACAGCCGCTAGATGCCGTTCGCGCCTCTCTGCATTAGGATATTTTTAAAACTGGCGAGATGGAGGTTCTCGCCAGCCGCGAGGCGCGTTTTAGAAATAGAAAAAAAAATTGGCGCATTTTTCGTAACTCGCCATTTTTTGCTGTTTTCTGCGCGAATTTCTCCAAAAAATGGCGAGTTTTGAAATAGCGCTGCTCTCTGCATAGGCCCCTATGTCTGAGAACCGAGGACTGCCTGTATCAGAGACTTGTAAACAAACTGTGGTTCATTAAATAACATTTAGATCCCAATACATATTCCTCACAGAGATCAAAATAGGGGAATTTCTGACCTATCCACCATTTATGATACAGTAGATCAGATATATTTCTAGGCAATCCCATCAATTTAATAGCAACACACATAATTTAGTTTGAGCCATCGTAGTCAACCAATCAAAACCTCCAAGATGTTATTTTATGGGTTTGGGAAAAACATTTATACCACATACACAGTATTAGTTAGTTAACAAGAGAGGAGAGAGGAGGAGATTTTGGAGAAAGACCTATTTCAATTCAAATAGACATCAGAGAAGGTAATTATGATCAGAATTCTTGTGCACTTGTAAATCTGTAAATATCTGTTTTTTATATTAATGTATGTTTTGATAGGATGAACTGTATTATATTGTTAGGCCAGTAATAAGTACAAACCATATAAGGAAGTATAATAGTACAACCGTGGAATGGTTAAATTTTGTTGCTGTTATAATTAAATACTGTTTTTATATTTGAAGCTCTGTATATCGTTTAGTAAACTCTCATAACCAGGGTGTGCATGTGTGAATGTTATTCCTATTGGAACCCATATCTATACATTCATTTCTTTAAATAATATTTATGCCAATATTATTATATTAATTCTTATAAGCCAGTAATACTTGTATATTTTGTGAGAAATTCTTAATGTGGATTAATGTGCCAACACGTTCACCAATTGCCTTCAAATTTGGCACAGTATATGCTTTGCACTCCCCCAAGCTGTCCTGCAAATGTCATGGCTGTTGATAACATGCACTGCAAATTATTCACATTAACCAGTTTCTGTAGGACAACTGTCTAAAACGCTTAATGTGAAAAATTATTAATGTGGATTAATGTGCCAACACGTATACCAATTGCCTTCAAATTTGGCACAGTATATGCTTTGCACTCCCCCAAGCTGTCCTGCAAATTTCATGGCTGTTGATAACATGCACTGCAAATTATTCACATTAACCAGTTTCTGTAGGACAACTGTCTAAAACGCTTAATGTGAAAAATTATTAATGTGGATTAATGTGCCAACACGTATACCAATTGCCTTCAAATTTGGCACAGTATATGCTTTGCACTCCCCCAAGCTGTCCTGCAAATTTCATGGCTGTTGATAACATACACTGCAAATTATTCACATTAACCAGTTTCTGTAGGACAACTGTCTAAAACGCTTAATGTGAAAAATTATTAATGTGGATTAATGTGCCAAGACGTATACCAATTGCCTTCAAATTTGGCACAGTATGTGCTTTGCACTCCCCCAAGCTGTCCTGCAAATGTCATGGCTGTTGATAACATGCACTGCAAATTATTCAAATTAACCAGTTTCTGTAGGACAACTGTCTAAAACGCTTAATGTGAAAAAGTATTAATGTGGATTAATGTGCCAACACGTATAGCAATTGCCTTCAAATTTGGCACAGTATATGCATTGCACTCCCCCAAGCTGTCCTGCAAATTTCATGGCTGTTGATAACATGCACTGCAAATTATTCACATTAACCAGTTTCTGTAGGACAACTGTCTAAAACGCTTAATGTGAAAAACACATACACCAATTGCCTTCAAATTTGGCACAGTATATGCTTTGCACTCCCCCAAGCTGTCCTGCAAATGTCATGGCTGTTGATAACATGCACTGCAAATTATTCACATTAACCAGTTTCTGTAGGACAACTGTCTAAAATGCATTATGTGAAAAATTATTAATGTGGATTAATGGGCCAACACGTATACCAATTGCCTTCAAATTTGGCACAGTATATGCTTTGCACTCCCCCAAGCTGTCCTGCAAATTTCATGGCTGTTGATAACATGCACTGCAAATTATTCACATTAACCAGTTTCTGTAGGACAACTGTCTAAAACGCTTAATGTGAAAAATTATTAATGTGGATTAATGTGCCAACACGTATAGCAATTGCCTTCAAATTTGGCACAGTATATGCTTTGCACTCCCCCAAGCTGTCCTGCAAATGTCATGGCTGTTGATAACATGCACTGCAAATTATTCACATTAACCAGTTTCTGTAGGACAACTGTCTAAAACGCTTAATGTGAAAAATTATTAATGTGGATTAATGTGCCAACACGTATACCAATTGCAATCAAATTTGGCACAGTATATGCTTTGCACTCCCCCAAGCTGTCCTGCAAATTTCATGGCTGTTGATAACATGCACTGCAAATTATTCACATTAACCAGTTTCTGTAGGACAACTGTCTAAAACGCTTAATGTGAAAAACACATACACCAATTGCCTTCAAATTTGGCACAGTATATACTTTGCACTCCCCCAAGCTGTCCTGCAAATGTCATGGCTGTTGATAACATGCACTGCAAATTATTCACATTAACCAGTTTCTGTAGGACAACTGTCTAAAATGCATTATGTGAAAAATTATTAATATGCCAACACATACACCAATTGCCTTCAAATTTGGCACAGTATATGCTTCGCACTCCCCCAAGCTGTCCTGCAAATGTCATGGCTGTTGATAACATGCACTGCAAATTATTCACATTAACCAGTTTCTGTAGGACAACTGTCTAAAATGCATTATGTGAAAAATTATTAATGTGGTGTATGTGTTTTTCACATTCAGCGTTTTAGACAGTTGTCCTACAGAAACTGGTTAATGTGAATAATTTGCAGTGCATGTTATCAACAGCCATGAAATTTGCAGGACAGCTTGAGGGAGTGCAAAGCATATACTGTGCCAAATTTGAAGGCAATTGGTATACGTGTTGGCCCATTAATCCACATTAATAATTTTTCACATAATGCATTTTAGACAGTTGTCCTACAGAAACTGGTTAATGTGAATAATTTGCAGTGCATGTTATCAACAGCCATGACATTTGCAGGACAGCTTGGGGGAGTGCAAAGCATATACTGTGCCAAATTTGAAGGCAATTGGTGTATGTGTTTTTCACATTAAGCGTTTTAGACAGTTGTCCTACAGAAACTGGTTAATGTGAATAATTTGCAGTGCATGTTATCAACAGCCATGAAATTTGCAGGACAGCTTGGGGGAGTGCAATGCATATACTGTGCCAAATTTGAAGGCAATTGGTATACGTCTTGGCACATTAATCCACATTAATACTTTTTCACATTAAGCGTTTTAGACAGTTGTCCTACAGAAACTGGTTAATTTGAATAATTTGCAGTGCATGTTATCAACAGCCATGACATTTGCAGGACAGCTTGGGGGAGTGCAAAGCATATACTGTGCCAAATTTGAAGGCAATTGGTATACGTCTTGGCACATTAATCCACATTAATAATTTTTCACATTAAGCGTTTTAGACAGTTGTCCTACAGAAACTGGTTAATGTGAATAATTTGCAGTGCATGTTATCAACAGCCATGAAATTTGCAGGACAGCTTGGGGGAGTGCAAAGCATATACTGTGCCAAATTTGAAGGCAATTGGTATACGTGTTGGCACATTAATCCACATTAATAATTTTTCACATTAAGCGTTTTAGACAGTTGTCCTACAGAAACTGGTTAATGTGAATAATTTGCAGTGCATGTTATCAACAGCCATGACATTTGCAGGACAGCTTGGGGGAGTGCAAAGCATATACTGTGCCAAATTTGAAGGCAATTGGTGTATGTGTTTTTCACATTAAGCGTTTTAGACAGTTGTCCTACAGAAACTGGTTAATGTGAATAATTTGCAGTGCATGTTATCAACAGCCATGACATTTGCAGGACAGCTTGGGGGAGTGCAAAGCATATACTGTGCCAAATTTGAAGGCAATTGCTATACGTGTTGGCACATTAATCCACATTAATAATTTTTCACATTAAGCGTTTTAGACAGTTGTCCTACAGAAACTGGTTAATGTGAATAATTTGCAGTGCATGTTATTAACAGCCATGACATTTGCAGGACAGCTTGGGGGAGTGCAAAGCATATACTGTGCCAAATTTGAAGGCAATTGGTATACGTGTTGGCACATTAATCCACATTGATAATTTTTCACATTAAGCGTTTTAGACAGTTGTCCTACAGAAACAGGTTAATGTGAATAATTTGCAGTGCATGTTATCAAAAGCCATGACATTTGCAGGACAGCTTGGGGGAGTGCAAAGCATATACTGTGCCAAATTTGAAGGCAATTGGTGAACGTGTTGGCACATTAATCCACATTAAGAATTTCTCACAAAATATACAAGTATTACTGGCTTATAAGAATTAATATAATAATATTGGCATAAATATTATTTAAAGAAATGAATGTATAGATATGGGTTCCAATAGGAATAACATTCACACATGCACACCCTGGTTATGAGAGTTTACTAAACGATATACAGAGCTTCAAATATAAAAACAGTATTTAATTATAACAGCAACAAAATTTAACCATTCCACGGTTGTACTATTATAATTCCTTATATGGTTTGTACTTATTACTGGCCTAACAATATAATACAGTTCATCCTATCAAAACATACATTAATATAAAAAACAGATATTTACAGATTTACAAGTGCACAAGAATTCTGATCATAATTACCTTCTCTGATGTCTATTTGAATTGAAATAGCTCTTTCTCCAAAATCTCCTCCTCTCTCCTCTCTTGTTAACTAACTAATACTGTGTATGTGGTATAAATGTTTTTCCCAAACCCATAAAATAACATCTTGGAGGTTTTGATTGGTTGACTACGATGGCTCAAACTAAATTATGTGTGTTGCTATTAAATTGATGGGATTGCCTAGAAATATATCTGATCTATCATAAATGGTGGATAGGTCAGAAATTCCCCTATTTTGATCTCTGTGAGGAATATGTATTGGGATCTAAATGTTATTTAATGAACCACAGTTTGTTTACAAGTCTCTGATACAGGCAGTCCTCGGTTCTCAGACATAAGGCGTTACTCAAAATGGCGTTGGATAGCAAAACGTCATAAAGCGAAACACTTTTTCCCATATGGAACACTGTTTGAATGAATGGTTCCGTTCCTGAAGGCATTTTTAACAGTAAAATACACCAATTATTTTACGCAGGCAATAAGATATGCAGCACACACGTAAATCATATAGTATATGCTGTATTATATATATATATATATCATAATATAATATATAAGAGAATATTATAAGATAATATTATATAATATTATAATATATTATATAATATTATAATATATTATATAATATTATAATATATTATATAGTATAATCTAATATTATATAATATATTATATACACAAACATTAACAACTTTGGAAAGCGTCGTAAGATCGTTGGATAAGCCGTTTTGGCGTTGTAAAAATGAATATAGGTATGCATTGCCTAGCGTAGGATAAGCCATTCGTTGAAAAGCGAAGCGTTGTAAAATGAGGACTGCCTGTTCTAAACAAAGTAATGTTATCAGGGTGTGAAGTAAATAAACCTTATGGGCCTCATGCAGAGAGCAGCGCTATTTATAATTGGAGAGGGGAATAAAATTTACCTTTATTGGAGAGTTTTTTTCTCCATATGCAGAAAGGGCATAAAACTGCATTTACAATCCTTTCTGCATATGGAGAGTTTCAACCAGCGCTATGAGCGCTGTTGAAACTAGTGGGGAAAAAATCGATTATTTTTTTCTCCTCCACCGACCGCGGAGCGGCAGCTGCTTGGTGGAGAGGAAAAATGTTGAAAATCGCGCCATTTTTTTGGCGCGAACAGCCACTAGATGGCGTTCGCGGCTCTCTGCATACGGCAGAAAAAAACACTGGAGAGATTAGGATCTCTCCAGCCGCGCGGCGAGTTTCAAGAAAAAAAAAATGGCGCTTTTTTTAAAACTTGCCTTTTTCTGCTGCTTTCAGCTCGATTTTCGCCGGAAAATGGCGAAATTGCTGTTAGCGCTGCTCTCTGCATAGGCCCCTTTGTTTGGTAATTTTTCAGTTCTTGCATCCTCTGTGGAATTTGTATTCTGGTGCAGACACAGTATCAAGTTCAAAAGATAGTTTATGATTCGTGCAGCAAAATTAATGTAAATAATTTGCAGTGTGTGTGAGCAAACACGTTTAAATATTCAGGATAGTTGTAGGCAGTATACAGTACATCATGTGCCAAGTTGGAAGCTAATCGGATTAAGTCTTGACACTTTAATTAATATTAAGCACGTTTGGTATCCATTTTCCACTTCCAGAAACTGGTTAATGTGAATAATTTCCACTGCATGTTCTCAAAAGCCATGTAATTTGCAGGACAGTTTGGGGGAGTGCAAAGCATGTACTGTGCCAAGTTTGAAGGCAATTGGTGTATGTGTTGCCACATTAATCCACATTAAACGTTTTTCCACATTAATCGTTTTAGACTGTTGTCCTTCAGCAACTGGTTAACGTTAATAATTTGCTGTGTATGTCAGCAAAAGCCATGTAAATTTCAGGATAGTTGCGGGCCGTGTAAAGTATGTGTTCTGCCAAATTTTAATGTAATTTAATTAAAGTTACGCATTTCCATATGAGATACTGGGCCCTTCTTAGAGTGCATAATGTAAACAATTTACTGTGTGTGCTAGCAAACACTTTGTAATTTTCAGGATAGTTGTGGGCAGTATACAGCACCTCATGTGGCAAGTTTTAAATGAATCACTGTATGTTTTGACTCCTAGATTCACAATAAACGCGTTTAAGGTAAGCATTTTCCACTTTCGGATAGTGGTTAATGTACATAATTTGCGGTGCATGTTATCAAAAAACATGACATTTTATGGATAGTTTGGGGGAGTGCAAAGCATGTTCTGTGCCAAGTTTGAAGTCAATTGGTGTATGTCTTGCCACATTAATCCACATTAATCGTTTTTCACATTAAACATTTTAGTCTATCCCTGTGCTGATCTAAAAGAGGTAGAGGTAGAGGTGTGTGTGTGTGTGTGAGAAAAATGGGCTGGGGGGGGGGGGGTGAGAAAAACGGGCTGGGGGGGGGGGGGGTGAAAAACGGGCTGGGGGGGGGGTGAAAAACGGGCTGGGGGGGTGGGTGTGAAAAACGGGCTGGTGCAGAGGTGCGGGGTGGGCTGCTGACGTGAGGGGGGGTGCTGACATGTGAGGGGGGGTGGGCTGCTGACATGTGAGGGGGGGTGGGCTGCTGACATGTGAGGGGGGGCTGCTGGCATGTGAGGGGTGGGTGGGCTGCTGACATGTGAGAGGGGGTGGGCTGCTGACATGTGAGGGGGGGTGGGCTGCTGACATGTGAGGGGGGGCTGCTGGCATGTGAGGGGGGGCTGCTGGCATGTGAGGGGGGGCTGCTGACATGTGAGGTGCAGGGGGGGTAGAGAGTGTCATATTGAGGAGAGGGGGAAAGAGTGTCATATTGAGAGGAGGGGGAGAGAGTGTCATTTAGGGGAGGGGGAGAGTGTCATATTGAAGAGAGGGAGAGAGAGAGTGTCATATTGAGGAGAGAGAGTGTCATATTGAGGGGAGGGGGAGAGAGTGTTATATTGAGGGGAGGGGGAGAGTGTCATATTGAGGGGAGAGAGAGTGTCATATTGAGGGGAGGGGGAGAGTGTCATATTGAGAGGAGGGGGAGAGAGTCATATTGAGGGGAGGGAGAGAGAGTGTCATATTGAGGGGAGGGGGAGAGTGTGTCATATTGAGGGGAGGGAGAGAGAGTGTCATATTGAGGGGAGGTGGAGAGTGTGTCATTTAGGGGAGGGGGAGTGTGTGTCATTTAGGGGAGGGGGAGTGTGTCATATTGAGGGGGAGAGAGTCATATTGAGGGGAGGGGGAGAGAGTCATATTGAGGGGAGGGGGAGAGTGTGTCATATTGAGGGGAGGGGGAGAGAGTGTCATATTGAAGGGAGGGGGAGAGCGTGTCATTTAGGGGAGGGGGAGTGTGTCATATTGAGGGGAGGGGGAGAGAGTGTCATATTGAGTGGAGGGGGAGAGAGTGTCATATTGAGTGGAGGGGGAGAGAGTCATATTGAGGGGAGAGAGAGAGAGTGTCATATTGAGGGGAGGGAGAGAGTGTCATATTGAGGGGAGGGAGAGAGAGTGTGTCATATTGAGGGGAGGGGGAGAGAGTGTCATATTGAGGGGACGGGGAGAGTGTGTCATTTAGGGGAGGGGGAGTGTGTGTCATTTAGGGGAGGGGGAGTTTGTCATATTGAGGGGGAGAGAGTCATATTGAGGGGAGGGGGAGAGAGTCATATTGAGGGGAGGGGGAGAGTGTCATATTGAGGGGAGGGAGAGAGAGAGTGTCATATTGAGGGGAGGGAGAGAGAGAGTGTCATATTGAGGGGAGAGAGAGAGTGTCATATTGAGGGGAGGGAGAGAGAGAGAGTGTCATATTGAGGGGAGGGAGAGAGAGAGTGTCATATTGAGGGGAGGGGGAGAGTGTGTCATATTGAGGGGAGGGGGAGAGAGTGTCATATTGAGGGGAGGGGGAGAGCGTGTCATTTAGGGGAGGGGGAGTGTGTCATATTGAGGGGAGGGGGAGTGTGTCATATTGAGGGGAGGGGGAGAGAGTCATATTGAGGGGAGGGAGAGAGAGTGTCATATTGAGGGGAGGGAGAGAGTGTCATATTGAGGGGAGGGAGAGAGAGAGTGACATATTGAGGGGAGAGAGAGAGTGTCATATTGAGGGGAGGGAGAGAGTGTCATATTGAGGGGAGGGGGAGAGTGTGTCATATTGAGGGGAGGGGGAGAGAGTGTCATATTGAGGGGAGGGGGAGAGCGTGTCATTTAGGGGAGGGGGAGTGTGTCATATTGAGGGGAGGGGAGTGTGTCATATTGAGGGGAGGGGGAGAGTGTCATATTGAGTGGAGGGGGAGAGTCATATTGAGGGGAGGGAGAGAGTGTCATATTGAGTGGAGGGGGAGAGAGTCATATTGATGGGAGGGAGAGAGAGAGTGACATATTGAGGGGAGAGAGAGAGTGTCATATTGAGGGGAGGGAGAGAGAGAGTGTCATATTGAGGGGAGGGGAAGAGTGTGTCATATTGAGGGGAGGGGGAGAGAGTGTCATATTGAGGGGAGGGGGAGAGCGTGTCATTTAGGGGAGGGGGAGTGTGTCATATTGAGGGGAGGGGAGTGTGTCATATTGAGGGGAGGGGGAGAGAGTGTCATATTGAATGGAGGGGGAGAGTGTCATATTGAGGGGAGGGGGAGAGTGTGTCATATTGAGGGGAGGGGGAGAGTGTCATTGAGAGGAGGGGGAGAGGGTGTGATTTAGGGGAGGGGGAGAGATATTGAGGGAAGAGAGACATGGGGGGGATGCTGACATGGGATGCTGACTTGGGGGGGGCTGCTGACATGGAATGGGCTGGGGGGATGTGGAGGGGGTATTGTGTTTTTGATGTGGAGGGTGGTATTGTGTGGGTGAGGGGGAGAGATGGGGGTATGAGAGATAGATGGGGAGTACCATAAAGGTTGATAGTGAGGGGGATGATGATGGAGAGGTGCTGGAGGAGAGATGATGATGATGATTTAACCCGTGCGGCCCAAAATTTTTTTCCTTGGAGCAGTTCGGCCCTTCTCACTTTACGAGTTGGGCAGGCCTGCTATATATCTTAACTGCCCTATACACCGAAATAACCTATACTGCTTTATTCCAGCTCTGACTCAAGCTTCACACGGACGACATCGGAATCCCCTCTAACCCAGAAGACAGGTAGGGAACACCTCCCCTCCAATGTATAACATTGCGGGAATGAGGTACCTGGACATTGAGGGACTGCGGATCAGGTAAGATCCCAGGCGGGATTGCTGCTTTAGATATTGTGAAGCGGGGACGTCCAGACACTGGTTAAGGGGTTCAGGAAACTAGTCATTCACACCTGGCTTTTATTTCTAGATCCGACATACACACACACACACACACACACACACACACACACACACACACACACACACACACACACACACACACACACACACACACAACAAGGACTAATTGTAGTATAATGTAATACAATAAATTCATTTATGTCAAAAACGAATGTTGTTCTGACTAGGAATTTATGAAATATATTTTATTTATATATTTTATTTTAAAGCGGGGTTGGGGGCAGGACTAGGGCGGAGTTAGGGGCGGGACTAGGGGCGGGTTTGGGGGCGGGACTAGGTGGCAAGTAGATTTTTTGGTTGGGCGAGTAGATTTTTGGGTGATTTGTCGAACACTGATGATAACTATACAAATATATTCAGGGACAATACAAGGAGCTTTCAAAAGTACCATTCATCCCACGGGCAGTACAAAGGACTCGGGCCATCCCTTAAGGTTGGAGGAAAGGAAATTTCACCATCAACAAAGGAAAGGGTTCTTTTACAGTAAGGGCAGTTAAAATGTGGAATTCATTACCCATGGAGACTGTGATGGCAGATACAATAGATTTGTTCAAAAAAAGGTTGGACATCTTTTTTATATGGGAAAGGTATACAGGGATATACCAAATAAGTATACATGGGAAGGATGTTGATCCAGGGATTAATCCGATTGCCAAATCTTGGAGTCAGGAAGGAATTAATTTTTCCCCTTAATGGGGTTTTTTGTTTGCCTTCCTCTGGATCAATAAGTAAGTATAGATATAGAATAAAGTATCTGTTGTCTAAATTTAGCATAGGTTGACTTGATGGATGTACGTCTTTTTTCAACCTCATCTACTATGTAACTATGTAACTATTATTTGTTATTTATATGATTGTCACGTGTATTAGTGCTGTGAAGTCTATGTACATTAATGGCACTATGTAAATAAACACATAGATACCAACCCTGTGTAAACACTTGGGTGACAAGGTTTTCTTACCGAGAAACATTTTATACTCTCTGCACATGGGAAAGGTTTCTCCCCTGTATAAAGGCTGTGGTGTCTGAGGAGTGTCCACCTATTACAGAATTGATTAATTGTTTGGTGTGCGTTGAGGTGCCTCTCAGGGCTGAAATGTTTCCCATATTCTGTACAATTAAAAATTGCTCCCTTGTGTAAATCTGCTGGTGTAACAAGAGGTCCCACGTTGTATAAAATGGTTTACCCCACTCTGAACAAGCAAATAATTTCCCGTGTGAGAAGCATGTGGTGTGTGCGGTCATTCATCCAAGAAACGTTTTTCCTGTACTCTGTCCATGTGAAAGGCCTCTCCCTGCATGAATTTGTTGGTTTCCGAAGAGGTGACTTTAACACTGAATTGTTTCCCACACTGAACAAGCAAATGGTTTCTCCCATGTAAATACTTGGGTGTGACAGGAGGTCACACTTTGTACTGAATTGTTTCCAACACCCTGAACTAGGGTTATACAATAACAAAAATACTTCCCACCATAAGAGTATTAAGTAATTTATCATGATAATATTCAGCAATATATTAACACCCAACCGAAAGCAAAAAAAAGCAAAAGTCCTCAAAATTTTCACGGTCATTTATTGTGAAACATATTTCTTATACAAATGCATTTCATTCTTAATAAAATGTAAAAAAGCAAATATATTTTAGTATATTTTAATTTTAAGAATAACAAAGGTTTCAATGAAAATGTTACACTAACTACACCCACACTAAAGCCCCTTTCTTCACCATTTTATTTGTATTTATTTATAAAATGTTTTACCTGGAATTATAGGCTAAAGCAGTAAAATTCAGGGCATTATTGAAAACCCTGCTCTCTGTTTGGTTAAAATTCCGGGCATTATCCACAGTAATGCCCTGAATTTCAGCAGCTTGCAAAATGCAGTTTTCAATCTGTTTATTTCCAGCCAATCGGCTTTCAGAACAGCTGAGACAGGGCAGGGGATTGGTTTGAATTAAGTAAAAGCTCTAAGACATGGCAGGGGACTGGTCAAAAAGTTTCAGCCACGGTTTGACTCCTCCCACTCCCGAGCTGACAGATTTTCTGAGCACATTCAGTTGAATTGGGGGAAGAGACTGCAAAGAAGTAAGTGTGTTGTGTATACAGGTGCAGTGTTGTGTGTGTGTGGGGGGGGGAGGGTGTAGAGGTGCTGTGTTGTGTGTAGAGTTGGGGGGGAGAGTGCAAAGTTTAGTAAGTGGCTGCATTTTTTTATTGTGGCTGCAGTGTGTGTTGTGCTGTTGTATGTGTAGCAGCAGTTTGTGTGAGTGTAGAGCTGATGTGTGTGCATAGAGCTTGTGTGTGTGTGTATAGAGCTTGTGTGTGTGTGTGTGTGTCAGTAGCAGCGTTTATGGGTGTAGCATGTGTGTGTAGCAGCAGAGTTGGTGTATGTGTAGAGCTGCTGTGTGTGTAGAGGTTCTGTGTAGTAAGTATAGACGAGATGCTGTGTTGTGTGTCTAGAGCTCCAGTGTGTGTGTGTGTGTCTGTGTGTGTGTGTGTAGAGGCACTGTGTTGTGTGTGGTGTGCTGTTTTGTATGTGTAGCAGCAGTTTGTGTGTGAGTTGCTGTGTGTGTACGCAGAGGAGGCGGCATTGTGTGGATATAGATAGCTGCAGTGTGAGTGTATATAGAGGTGGTTTCATGTATTTACCATTTTATTTTAATAAAAAAATCTATTTAACTATACAAAAGTGTCTATTATTTATGAAATAAGCCTACATTTAGCCTATAATAGTAATAATCCCATCAGAACAGGGCATTACTTGACAATAATGCCCTGGCTTGGTTCGCCTCGGGCCTTCAACTCTTCCAGTCAGGGCATTATTGGCCAGTAATGCCCTGTTCTTCAGGGATTATTACTTAAATAATACATTGAGAGTTACCTCACGTTTTCATGTATGTCCTGGGCACAGAGTTAAGATGACAAATAATACATGGTTACAAATACAGTTACATAAGTGAACAGGGCATACATTATATACAAGACATTGCATGCACAGTTAAAGATAATATATATTATAAGCGTATGTAACAGTTACAGACCAGATTAAAATGTGAGAGCCTTAGTTTTGAAAGAACTTAAACTGGTGGTGGATGAGAGAGTCTCCGGTAGGTTGTTCCAGTTTTGGGGTGCATGGTAAGAGAATGTATAATTACCCCCACGACCCCCCTTCTCCTGTACACATTAATAGGGCATGGGGAGGCGAGGGTTAATGGGCATGGGGAAGGAGGGGGTCAAGAGGCATGGGTGAGAGCCGAGAGAAATACGGGGGAGAGAAAGGGGTTGTCATGGTGGAAGGGAAGGGGTAAGAGGCATGGCAGAGGGGAAGAGGTTAATATGGAGGGGTGAGATCACCAGCAGGAGCATTCCTTATAGCTGCATGTTATAGTCAAGGAGCTCCCAGACTTGCTCCCACTCCACTGTCTCTACCAGACCCACACTCTGTCCTCTCTCTGACACAGTCCCCACCCCCACGCCTCCCTGCCAGACCCACCCACACTCTGCAGCTGCTGATAGGAATGCCATGGTAAGAAATAATGGCAAGTATTGCGTTACCCTCCATTTTTATTACTGCAGTATTACTATGCTACTGGTATATTGCCCAACCCTACTTTGAACAATCACATAGTTTATCTCATGTGTGTAAGGCGGCTGATCCTCTGTGAAAAGCTTTCTCCACACTATGTGCATGGAAATGGTTCCTTCTGTGTATGAATCCTATGGTGGGAGAGGAGGAGGCTCATTTGAGAAAAGCTTTTCCCACACTCTACACATGTGAATGGTTTCTCCCCTATATGAGTCATCTGGTGTCTGAGGAGGGTTCTCTTAGCTGTGAATTGTTTCCCACACTCTGTACATGTGAATGGTTTCTCCCCTGTATGAATTCGCTCATGGTTGAGGAGCTCTGCCTTCCTAGAAAAGCTTTTACTACACTCTGTACATGTGAATGGTTTCTCCCCTGTATGAGTCATCTGGTGTCTGAGGAGATCACTCTTCCAAGAAAAGCTTTTACTACACTCTGCACATGTGAATGTTTTTTCTCCAGTATGAGTCATCTGGTGTCTGATGAGGTTTCTCTTAATACTGAATTGTTTCCCACACTCTGTACATGTGAATGGTTTTTCACCTGAATGAGTTATCTGGTGTATGAGGAGACTGCTCTTAATACTGAATTGTTTCCCACACTCTGAACATGTGAATGGTTTCTCTCCAGTATGAGTCCTCTGGTGTATGAGGAGACAGCGCTTAATACTGAATTGTTTCCCACACTCTGAACATGTGAATGGTTTCTCCCCTCTATGCGTCATCTGGTGTAGGAGGAGATTGCTCTTAACTGTGAATTGTTTCCCACACTCTGTACATGTGAATGGTTTCTCCCCTGTATGAGTCATCTGGTGTATGAGGAGACAGCTCTTAACTGAGAATTGTTTCCCACACTCTGAACATGTGAATGGTTTCTCCCCTGTATGAGTCATCTGGTGTCTGAGGAGGTGGCTCTTAGAACTGAATTGTTTCTCACACTCTGTACATGGGAATGGTTTCTCCCCTGTATGAAGCCGCTCATGTTTGAGGAGGGTCCTCTTGGTACTTAACTGTTTCCCACACACTGTACAAGTAAAAGGAGTCACTGATGTCTGAATCATCTGGTGTGGAAGAAGTTTCCCCTTCAGTGAGAAACCGCTCCCACCATCTGTACATGTAAAGGTTTGCTCCCTAGTGGGGACACAAAGGTGTGTGAGCAGGTCCCTGTCCAGTGAGAAGATTTTGCCACACTGACAACAGAGAAAAGGCTGAGCACCGCGGCTTCTTAAATCTCTCGCATACCTTTTGCTGGACCCATATCTAGAGTCCGTCTCCGCTATGTGCTGTACAAGGTCTGTAAAGTCACCATCATGTGGCACTGGTTCCTTGTATGTGCCCAAAATGTGGCAGGAATCATTGTTTTTTGGCACTTCTGGGCTGCGAGGAGTCAGACAGCTTCTGGATGTTTCAGAGCTCAAGTTCTGTTCCTCATTCAGGCCGATCTCTAACAGAAGTAAACAAAAAAGACAGAACAAATGTTTTCAATCTGTAAATTAAATTGTGGAACGCAAATTACAAATCCAAAACACTGAAGAATTTATTTCACCAATACTTAATTAACAAAATATATTCTTCCCCCAGGGATTTAAAATTGTGACCCATGGACATCCAATGGCCCCTAATAACTTTGGTGGTGGTTCCCGAAGGCCTGAAATGTATTTGTAGCAGCTCTCAGTGAAATCATTGATACATATATAACTTGTATTTATTACTGTATTCATTATTTAAGGATAAATGTACATCCTCCAAATAATTAACACTGAAAATGTCCATGAGAAGTAAAGTTAAGGAACTCCTGGTCTATCACATTAGTGCATTAATAATATCAACTAAACCAGACAGCAACCTATAGTGTAAAGATACTGGTTATGCCCATGTATGTATGTCTTTATTTATATAAGGCCCGCAGTGTACTCAGCGCTTTACAGCAGAAACAATACAGTACAGGGAATTATAATACAATAAGTGCAACAAACAAAATCAGACAATAGGAACGGAAATCCCTGCCCTGGAGAGCTTACAATCTAAGTGATGCAGCGACTACACTGCCAATGTAATCTTCTGCCATAAGACCCACATAAACTAAACTGATCCATTTTTTGTCATATTTTGTCAGTCACAAATACTATTCATATAATTTCCCAAGCAGGCGGACTTGGTGTAATATTTGACTCCTCCCTTTCCTTCTCCTCTCACATTCAAAACAAAGAAAAAAGGAGCACTGCAAAAAAGAAGAACTGGAGGCAAAAGTAGAAAAAATAAAAGCGTTATTGAGACACACAGCCTAAGTTAAAAGAGAAACCTGCAACGAGTTTCTCGCCATGGGCGCTTTATCAAAGAGTGGTTTCCTGAGCCTAGAGAGTGTCACGTTATAGGCACTCCCCGCCGGAAACACTGCCTACCTGTATCCCAGGTAAAAAAGTCCCATGGGAACAAAACAGTCCGGGGAAAATGTAACCACGGAAAGAAGGCCGTATAACTGTTGGGGAGAAATCCAGCAAAAGGACACAATAAAGAATACAATAACAATAAACTTACATAGACTCATAAGGACAATACAAATTAAATGAAAAAGCATAACATTTAAAAATGGATAGGATGTGGGGAGAATACAATTATCTTAGATTAAATTACCTGTAACACCAAATAATATAATATAATATAATCATGTAATAATATACATATAATAAATGTAACCTCAACTACCAAGGCAAAGAACAATTTGAATCTTGATAAAGGGAATATACAGTTAGGTCCGGAAATAATTGGACACTGATACAGGTTTTATTATTTCGGCTGTGTACGAAAATAAATCCAAGTTACAGTTAAATAATGAATATGGGCTTAAAGTGCAGTATATCAGCTTTAATTTGAGGGTATTCACAAAAAAATTGGAGAAAGGGTTTAGGAATTACATCTCTTTAATATGTAGTCCCCTCTTTTTCAAGGAACCAAAAGTAATTGGACAAATGACTCAAAAGCTGTTTCATGGACAGATGTTGGCTATTCCTTCGTTATTTCATCATCAATTAAGCAGGTAAAAGGTCAGGAGTTGATTCCAGGTGTGGCATTCACATTTGGAAGCTGTTGCTGTGAACCCACAACATGCGGTCAAAGGAGCTCTCAATGCAAGTGAAACAGGGCATCCTTAGGCTGCAAAAAAAAAAGAAAATCCATCAGAGAGATAGCAGGAACATTAGGAGTGGCCAAATTACCAGTTTGGTACATTCTGAGAAAAAAAAAAAAAAAGACCGCAGTGATGAGCTCTGCAACACAAAAACGTCTGGACGTCCACGGAAGACAACAGTGGTGGATGATCGTAGGATCCTTTCCATAGTAAAGAAAAACCTGTTCACAACATCCAACCAAGTGAAGAACACTCTTCAGGAGGTAGATATATCATTATCCAAGTCTACCATAAAGAGAAGACTTCACGAGAGCAAATACAGAGGGTTCAGCACAAGGTGCAAACCATTCATAAGCCTTAAGAATAGAAAGGCCAGATTAGACTTAGCCAACAAATATCTGAAAAAGCCAGCCCAGTTCTGGAACAGCATTCTTTGGACAGATGAAACTAAGATCAACCTGTACCAGAATGATGGGAAGAAAAAAGTATGGAGAAGGCTTGGAACGGCTCATTATCCGAAGCATACCACATCATCTGTAAAACACGGTGGAGGCAGTGTGATGGCATGGGTATGCATGGCTTACAATGGCACTGGGTCACTAGTGTTTATTGATGATGTGACAGAAGCAGCCGGATGAATTCTGAAGTGTATAGGGATATATTGTCTGCTCAGATTCAGCCAAGTTGATTGGACGGCGCTTCACTTTACAGATGGACAATGACCCAAAACATACTGCAAAAGCAACCAGGAGTTTAAGGCAAAGAAGTGGAATATTCTGCAATGGCCAAGTCAATCACCTGATCTCAAACCGATCAAGCATGCATTTCACTTGCTGAAGACAAAACTTGATGCAGAAAGACCCACGAATAACTGAAGATAGCTGCAGTAAAGGCCTGGCAAAGCATCACAAAGGAGGAAACCCAGCACTTGGTGATGACTGCTTGAAGTCTGGAACGCATGGACATTGTATGCAAAGGATTCTCAACAAAGTATTACAAATGAACATTTTATTTATGATTGTGTTAATTTGTCCAATTACATTTGAGCCCCTGAAATAAGGGGACTGTGTATGAAAATGGTTGCAATTCCTAAACGTTTCATACGATATTTTTGTTCAACCCCTTGAATTAAAGCTGAAAGTCTGCACTTCTATTGCATCTCGGTTGTTTCATTTAAAATCCATTGTGGTGGCGTACAGAGCCAAAATTATGAAAATTGTGTCAGTGTCCAATTATTTCCGGACCTAACTGTACATAATGAATAAGATGTAAATAAATAAACCACACTGAGAAAATTGCCACATTAAGGAAACAATACTACTCATCAAATGTGACTAGAGAGAGACACATATGTATCTCAATGATAGAAACAAATGAATATGAAAAACACACACATATAACCTGAGAATGGGCAAAGGAATAATATAGCTTAGAGAAAATGTTTTAGGTCCCATTCTGTATTAATCCCAAAAGGGGATAGAGTATTAAGTGAGTGGAACCAAAATATCTCACGCTGATTAAGCTGTTTAATTCTATCACCCCCTCGTGTAGGAACAGGTATAGATTCAATCCCCTCGTGTAAGAACAGGTATAGATTCAATCCCCTCGTGCAGTGACAGGTATAGATTCAATCCCCTCGTTTAGGGACGGTTATAGATTCAATCCCCTTGTGTAGGAACAGGTATAGATTCAACCCCCTTGTTTAGGGACAGGTATAGATTCAATCCCCTCGTGTAGGAACAGGTATAGATTCAATCCCCTCGTGTAGGGACAGGTATAGATTCAATCCCCTCGTGCAGGAACAGGTGTAGGAACAGGTATAGATTCAATCCCCTTGTGTAGGAACAGGTATAGATTCAATCCCCTCGTGTAAGAACAGGTATAGATTCAATCCCCTCGTGTAGGAACAGGTATAGATTCAATCTCCTCGTATAGGGACAGGTATAGATTCAATCCCCTCGTGCAGTGGCAGGTATAGATTCAATCCCCTCGTGTAGGGACAGGTATAGATTCAATCCCCTCGTGCAGGAACAGGTGTAGGAACAGGTATAGATTCAATCCCCTCGTGTAAGAACAGGTATAGATTCAATCCCCTTGTGTAGGGACAGGTATAGATTCAATCCCCTCGTGTAAGAACAGGTATAGATTCTATCCCCTCGTGTAGGAACAGGTATAGATTCAATCCCCTCGTATCGGGACAGGTATAGATTCAATCCCCTCGTGCAGTGGCAGGTATAGATTCAATCCCCTCGTATCGGGACAGGTATAGATTCAATCCCCTCGTGCAGTGGCAGGTATAGATTCAATCCCCTCGTGCAGGAACAGGTGTAGGAACAGGTATAGATTCAATCCCCTTGTGTAGGAACAGGTATAGATTCAATCCCCTTGTGTAAGAACAGGTATAGATTCAATCCCCTCGTGTAGGAACAGGTATAGATTCAATCCCCTCGTGCAGGAACAGGTGTAGGAACAGGTATAGATTCAATCCCCTCGTGTAGGAACAGGTATAGATTCAATCCCCTCGTGTAGGAACAGGTATAGATTCAATCCCCTCGTATAGGGACAGGTATAGATTCAATCCCTTCGTGCAGTGACAGGTATAGATTCAATCCCCTCGTGTAGGGACAGGTATAGATTCAGTCCCCTCGTGTAAGAACAGGTATAGATTCAATCCCTTTGTGTAGGGACAGGTATAGATTCAATCCCCTTGATTCAATCGCTGAAAAATGAAAGGTGGACAAGTTTCCCAATGTACAATGTGTAAAATGTTTGGAAACTGGGAGCATCTGATCTAGTTTTTAATAGAACGAATGTGCTCCATAATTCTGACCTTCACTGTTCTGAATGTCCGCCCAACGAATCCTCGACCACAAGTGCTGAAACCATTTTGGAGCTACCAATGTTCAAACCTCAATAACAATAATATCCTCAATATAACCTTAGACAAATGATTTTTTCATTAGAACAGGTATCTTATAATTGTATGCACGTGTAGCCCCCTGTAAACAGCACAGGCTATACCTATCTTCCTTCTACTGTGGTAAGTCCTGTTAAGATCAGGCACCAGTATTCATCATGGGTTTTCCCCCTTGATAGCCCTGCCCTGAGTGGTAGAGGCAGGTCTGGACTCTGCTGCAGGCGTGAGCAAGAGAGGAGGTCCTGCTGACGTCACGAAAGGTGGGGCTAGCTCTACATTTAGCGGCCAACTCCTGTAAGTGGGTGGTTGGAGTTCTGTCAGGCTGTGTTCGGTTCGGTCAGCCTGAAGTGAGGAGTCGGGAGTAGGAGGAGACCGCGGCCTCGGCGGCGCAGCCGTGCAGGAGCGAATAGACTCCGCCACTTTGAGTAGAGCTGACAGAGTTATAGATCTGGTGGACCAATGCCCCTCACCCCCCGGCCTGGGGTGATGGGGAGAATTCAAGCCCCACCGTGAGGATAACCTCGGGGGAGGGCCACGGGTTATTGAAGCCCCAGCCCAGACCATCCTGTCGGAGGAAAGACTTGGAGGGAAGGAGAGGAGGAAATATCTGTGTGGGAGGAGAGCGGAGTAACTAGCAAGGCTTTGCTATTGTCATTGCGGCTGCTGTACGCCGCTGCATTTTGGGAGTCGCTGATCTGCCAATAAAGAGACTATCCTTTGTACCAAAGTCTGTGTGTGAGTTGGAGGTTATCACCCTGGGAGCGAAAGGGTTCTTCTATACAGGCCTGTCCCATATTCCTGGGAGTATAGAAGATGGAGGCGCTGCACCACTAAGAGATCATGGAGGCTACCACCCCAGAAGCCGGGCCCTGGCTCCCCAATACCATCGCGGGAAGCTCAGGCCCTCCTGTTCCTCACAGGTACGCACCACCACCACGAATGTAATCCGCCCTCATGCACCCTAGACACCACCGTAGAGTCGGGGGAGGGGGGAAGCAGGGTTACACACGCTTTAAAATTATTTCCCAAAATATTGTACACATTTCAGTCCATTTTTAAACATACTGAATAAAGACAAGTGAGGATGTAAGGGTACTTACCACAAACAGGAAATGCATCTATTTCTTCCTTTATTGGGGTCAGATGTTCCCCTGTGTCGGTCTCTTCTTTCTCCGATTTAATCTCTAACCTCTCCAGCACATCCACTGGGAAACCTGGCAACAAGCAAAGGAAAATCCATCCTGTAAAGCTGGGAGTGGGGGCGCTTCTTGTGATATCACCTCCTCTGATATTGGTATAATATAATACCTCTTGTAAAGAAATGTATTACTAGCCCTTCTGGCAGAAAATAACAGAGGTGAAGATATATAATCTTCTTACCTGCTGGTGGTTCTATAAAAAAAAAACAGATTAGTTTGGGTGTTTGACTCACATAAATGCAAAATAACCTGATATTCCCCCTTGCAGATTTCAAAGACACCAAAAAATCTTCTCTACTCACTTAAAAAGCGGGGATCCATGCTGGCAGTGGGCAGTGCTGCCCTGGAGGTGCTGGCAGTGGACAGTGCTGCTCTGGAGGTGCTGGCAGTGGGCAGTGCTGCTCTGGAGGTGCTGGCAGTGGACAGTACTGCTCTGGAGGTGCTGGCAGTGGGCAGTGCTGCTCTGGAGGTGCTAGCTGTGGGCAGTGCTGCTCTGGAAGTGCTGGCAGTGGGCAGTGCTGCTCTGGAGGTGCTGGCAGTGTGCAGTGGTCCTCTGGAGGTGCTGGCAGTGTGCAGTGGTCCTCTGGAGGTGCTGGCAGTGGGAAGTGTTCCTCTGGAGGTGCTGGCAGTGGGCAGTTCCGCGCTGGATGTGCTGACAGTGGGCAGTGCTGCTCTAGAGATGCTGGCAGTGGGCAGTGCTGCTCTGGAGGTGCTGGCAGTGGGCAGTACTGCTCTGGAGGTGCTGGCAGTGGGCAGTACTGCTCTGGAGGTGCTGGCAGTGGGTAGTGCTGCTCTGGAGGTGCTGGCAGTGGGCAGTGCTGCTCTGGAGGTGCTGGCAGTGTGCAGTGGTCCTCTGGAGGTGCTGGCAGTGTGCAGTGGTCCTCTGGAGGTGCTGGCAGTGGGCAGTGGTCCTCTGGAGGTGCTGGCAGTGGGCAGTTCCGTGCTGGATGTGCTGACAGTGGGCAGTGCTGCTCTGGGATGTGCTGGCAGTGGGCAGTGTTGCTCTGGGAGGTGCTGGCAGTGGGCAGTGCTGCTCTGGAGGTGCTGGCAGTGGGCAGTGGTCCTCTGGAGGTGCTGGCAGTGGGCTGCGCTGCTCTGGAGGTGCCGGCAGTGGGCAGTGCTGCTCGGGAGGTGCTGGTAGTGGGCAGTGCTGCTCGGGAGGTGCTGGTAGTGGGCAGTGCTGCTCGGGAGGTGCTGACCGGAGGTTACTTAATCTATATGTGTTGGGTTTTAGAATGTGGGAAAGAGCAGTGTAATAAGCGCTGATGCGGTGACTGTGAAAAGTGACACAAAATAAGTGACAGTATTATATACAATATGCTTTACATTTACATCCACACGTATAATACAAGTATTGTAAACACAATAAGACAGTCTGTCTGTGAGTGGGATTATTGGCTTTGCATCGCATCCCAGGCTATGTTTAAAAGCTGTGTTTAAAGCAGCAAGCATTGGCTTAAGGGTTTTCCATGTAATAATGGACTTGACAAAAGGTGGCACTGTGTGCTCATTTGCATGTAATTTCCCAGAATCCCTTGCTGCAATATATATTTATTTTGATTTTTTTCTAAGCAGGGTTATGTGAAATAATTATATAAACTTACGCAAGATGGAATTCAAAATGAGTTAGTATGTATCTTCTGTGCTAGGGGGAAGAATGCTAAAAAGGTTGGAGGAGATTTTAAACTAGGATGGAGTGGGGAGGGGAATAAAACAGATAATGAACTAAATGGAATAGGAGGATGATACAAGGTGGTATGGAGGTAGAATGGGGGCAAGTGCGACTTTGACAGGCAGTGAGACACCCATAGTAAATACAGATAATACTAGAAACTTCTAAAGACTAAACCAAGTGGGTGCAGAAAGGAAGGAGCAGATAAGATAATAGTACAGGCTGAAAAAAAACTGAAATGCATGCTTGCTAATGCAAGAAGCCTTACAGATAAAATGGGGGAGCTTGAATTCATAGCTGCCAGGGAGCAGTATGATATCATAGGCATTACTGAAACATGGTGGGATGAAACTCATGACTGGACAGTTAATTTAGAGGGTTATTCTCTTTTTCGGAAGGATCGAACAAATAGAAGGGGAGGTGGAGTATGTTTATATGTTAAACCGGATCTAAAACCTATTATAAGGGATGATGTCTATGAAGGGAATGATGAAAATGTAGAGACTTTGTGGATAGAAAGTAGCAGTGGAGGTAAAAGTATAAAGAAAATGTTTGTGGGAATATGCTACAGTATAAACCACCAATATCTGTGAGATTGAGGAAGCTAAAATACTTTTGCAAGTGGGGAAGGCATCAAAACTAGGTCATATTTGCATAATGGGGGATTTTAATTATCCAGACAGACTGGGGCAATGAGATTAGCGTTACAACAAAAGGAAACAGGTTTTTGGGGGTTCTTAAAGACAATTATATCAAACAATGTAGAAGTAATAACAAATATTCAAGTCCTGGAACATTTGGGTAACAGTGATCATAACATGGTCTCATTTGAAATAAATAATCAAAAAACAGATTACTTGGGTTCAACTAAGACCTTACACTTTAGAAAGGCAGATTTTAATAAACGGAGGTCTTACCACAAGTGTCACGTACGACCCCCTGCTAGCTCGCGACCTGCATACAGGACAAGGGTTAATACAGACGCTCGCAAGCGCACCCACTCTTCACCCACTCAGGGGTTGCTCAAATGGGTTATATCTCTCCTCAAACCGTCCCAATATACCACCGCCACGAACAGCACACAAGTGAGCACGTGACTTTAGATATGCAACCAGGGTAAATAAACAAAGGCTTCTCTAGCAACCCCCCTTTCTCCTCTGCAAGGAACCAGCGAGTTAGCATTAACCCCCTACTCAATTGCAAATCATAACCATCCACTGCCACCACCTGAGGTTATGCAGATATGATAAAAGATCTTAGACTAAAATATCCGCCAGGGCCTCAGGTCCCTGTTTATTATAGGAAAGACTATGCACTTTAACATAAAATCAGTTGTAGTAACATGTGCCCGAATTTAGCAAGTTATTCTCTCCAGCGTGCACAAAGTTCATTCAGAGCCCAAAGCATTACTTATTAAATGGTTTAATATATATAATAATACAGTGCTTGAATTACAGAAAAGGTATTACAAAATAAACATACAATTACAATATAAGGCAGAACAGCTTCTTAAAATAAAAGGGGTAAGACAGAAAATCCTATACAGTACATTACCACATGCTATGGACTTTTCCCAGAGAGGCGCTGGTTCAGAAGATGAGGTCTGCCATGCTATCCAAACATGCCCCATGTCAGATCTGCTGTTTTACAACCTGGCCCAGACTGAAGAACAATTCTTTCTTAGGGCACCTTCATGAGCCCACCCCTTCTACAACATACCTTGAAGCTGTTCTCCCCCAACCCTGTCTGTAGACCTTGATTAATTCAATTGACACCTTGAGTGGGCCATCCACACGGACCCCCCTCCCCAAGTAAATCCCTTTGAAATTCAGAGCAGTTCAAAGAAACAGTTCTGACCTGTTTCAGACTCAGCATTTTGTATTTTTCTTAAAAGTGTAGCTCATTAACCCCTTAATCACCAGAGGGATTAAAAATATCTCATGACAAGTAATACACTGGGATGATGTTTTTGCAGGGAAAAATGTAGAAGATAAATGGGCAGTCTTTAAAACATTGCTAGAAAAGCACACTTATTAGTGTATACCCTTGAGTAATAAGTAAAAAAGAAATAAGTCACAACCAATGTGGCTAAATAAACAGGTAGGGGAGGAAATGGACAAGAAGAGGAATGTAACAAACATTGCAAAAGGGCAATCAAATTAGCAAAAATAGATAATGAAAAAAGGATTGCAATAGAAAGTAAGATCAACCCTAAAATGTTCTTTAAGTACCTTAATAACAAAAAAAACGAGAAAAGAAAATATAGGACCCTTTCAGTGTGAGATGGGTAGGCAGATTATTGGAAATAAGAAAAATGCAGAGGTATTAAAACAAATTCGTTGCCTCTGTGTTTACCAGGGAAGAATCAAGTTGAATAGTAGCGCCGCAGGAGGAAGCCACTACCTCCATATTAATGAACAATTTGTTAACTCAGGAAGAAGTTCATAAGCAACTTGAAAAAATTAAAGTAAATAAGGCACCTGGCCCGATGGCATACATCCAAGAGTTCTCAAGGAGTTAAGCTCAGTAATAGCCAAACCATTATATTTAATATTCAAGGACTCCATTTCCACAGGCTCAGTACCACAAGATTGGCATAAAGCAGATGTGGTGCTTATATTTAAAAAGGGATCTAGATCACAACCAGGGAATTACAGACCTGTAAGCCTGACTTCAATAGTGGGCAAACTACTTAAAGGTTTATACGGGATATACAGGAGAGGGAGTGGCTCTGAGAGTTTGAAGCAGGGGAGCCTGGTTCAATTCCCGGTGTCGGCTCCTTGTGACCTTGGGCAAGTCACTTTATCTCCCTGTGCCTCAGGCACCAAAAACATAGATTGTAAGCTCCATGGGGCAGGGACCTGTGCCTGCAAAATGTCTCTGTAAAGCGCTACGTATAACTAGCAGCGCTATACAAAAACATGCTATTATTATTATAATAATATACAATAGGGGAAGTGGGGGAAGGGAATGATAACCTCTGCCCAGCTGATAGTGATTAAAGATAGGTGGGTAAGTACTGGTGCTGTGCTGAGAAATATACTGATAATACAATTAAGAAAAAGAACTCAGCTGATCGCACAGCTGAGTTCTTTTTCTTAGGTGTATTATTAATACAAGATAATATTCAGGAATACCTAATGGAAACAAAATTACTAGTAATAGTCAGCATGGATTTATGAAGGATAGATCATGCCAAACTAATCTTATTTGTTTCTTTGAGGAAGTAGGAATTTAGACCAGGGTAATGCAGTTGATGTGGTCTACTTAGATTTTGCAAAGGCTTTTGATACGGTTTCAGACCTGAGGTTGGTGTACAAAATAAAGAAAATTGGACTCAGTAATAACTAGCTGATATCGGTCGTGGAAGGGCAGGGGGCATGGCGTGGAAGGGTGGGGGGGGGGGGAAGAGGCGTGGGGAGGGCAAGGGGCGTGGAAGGGCGGGGGAGGGCAAGGAACGTGGAAGGGGGGGCAAGGGGCGTGGAAGGGAGGGGGGGCAAGGGGCGTGGAAGGGCGGGGGGGGCAAGGGGCGTGGAAGGGCGGGTGGGTCAAGGGGTGTGGAAGGGCGGGGGGGCAAGGGGCGTGGAAGGGCGGGGGGGGCAAGGGGCGTGGAAGGGCGGGGGGGCAAGGGGCGTGGAAGGGCGGGGGGGCAAGGGGCATGGAAGGGCGGAGGGGGGCAAGGGGCGTGGAAGGGCGGGGGGGCAAGGGGCGTGGAAGGGCGGGGGGGAAAATGGCGTGGAAGGGCGGGGGGGCAAGGGGCATAGAAGGGTGGGGGGGCAAGGGGCGTAGAAGGGCGGGGGGGCAAGGGGCTGAAGGGCGGGGGGCAAGGGGCGTAGAAGGGCGGGGGGCAAGGGGTGTAGAAGGGCGGGGGGGCTAGGGGCGTAGAAGGGCGGGGGGGCAAGGAGCGTGCAAGGGCAGGGGGCAAGGGGCGTGTAAGGGCGGGGGAGGCAAGGAGCGTGTAGGGGCGGCGGAGGCAAGGGGCGTGGAAAAGCGGGGGGGGGGCAAAGGGCGGGAGGGCAAAGGGCGGGGAGGGCAGAGGGCGGGGAGGGCAGAGGGCGGGGAGGGCAGAGGGCGGGGAGGGCAGAAGGCAGGGAGGGCAGAGAGGGCAGGGAAGAGGGGGACAAAGGGCAGGGAAGAGGGGGACAAAGGGCAGGGAAGAGGGGGGCAAAGGGCAGGGCAGGAAAAGGGCAGGGGGGGAAAAGGGCAGGGCAGGGGGGGCAAAGAACAGGGCAGGGGGGGCAAAGAACAGGGCAGGGGGGGCAGGGGGCAAAGAGCAGGGAGGGGCAGGGAGGGGCAAAAGGCAGGGAGGGGCGGGGGGGGGCAAAGGGCAGGGAGGGGTGGGGGAGAGCAAAGGGCAGGGAGGGGTGGGGGGGGCAAAGGGCAGGGAGGGGCAGGGGGGCAAAGGGCAGGGAGGGGCAGGAGGGCAAAGGGCAGGGAGGGGCTGGGGGGCAAAGGGCAGGGAGGGGCAAAGGGCAGGGAGGGGTTGGGGGGGCAAAGGGCAGGGAGGGGCGGGGGGGCAAAGGGGCAAAGAGCAGAGAGGGGCGGGGGGGCAAAGGGCACAGAGGGGCAGGGGGGGCAAAGGGCAGGGAGGGGCGGGGAGGGCAAAGGGCAGGGAGGGGCGGGGGGGCAAAGGGCAGGGAGGGGCGGGGGGGGCAAAGGGCAGGGAGGGGCGGGGGGGGCAAAGGGCAGGGAGGGGCGGGGGTGCAAAGGGCAGGGCGGGGGGGGCAAAAGGCAGGGAGGGGCAGGGAGGGGCGGGGGGGCAAAGGGCAGGGAGGGGCGGGGGGGCAAAGGGCAGGGAGGGGCAGGGGGGCAAAGGGCAGGGAGGGGCGGGGGGGCAAAGGGCAGGGAGGGGCGGCAAAGGGCAGGGAGGGGCGGGGGGGCAAAGGGCAGGGAGGGGCGGGGGGGCAAAGGGCAGGGAGGGGCGGGGGGGGCAAAGGGCAGGGCGGGGGAAAGGGCAGGGAGGGGGGGCAAAGGGCAGGGAGGGGCGGGGGGGCAAAGGGCAGGGAGGGGCGGGAGGGGCAAAGAGCAGGGAGGGGCGGGATGGGGGCAAAGGGTAGGGAGGGGTGGGGGGCAAAGGGCAGGGAGGGGCGGGGGGGCAAAGGGCAGGGAGGGGTGGGCAAAGGGCAGGGGGTGGCAGGAGGGCAAAGGGCAGGGGGGCACAGGGCAGGGTGGGTGGGGGGCACAGGGCAGGGTGGGTGGGGGGCAAAGGGCAGGGGGGCGGGGGGGCAAAGGGCAGGGGCAAAGGGCAGGGGGGCAAAGGGCAGGGGGGGCAAAGGGCAGGGGGGGCAAAGGGCAGGGGAGGCCAGGGGCAAAGGGCAGGGGGGGCGGGGGGGACAAAGGGCAGAGGGGGCAAAGGGCAGAGGGGGCAGGGGGGGGTCAAAGGGCAGGGAGGGCAGGGGGACAAAGGGCAGGGGGGCAAAGGGCATGGGGGGTGAGGGGACAAAGGGCAGGGAGGGGTGGGGGGGGCCCAATGGGCAGGGAAGGCGGGAGGGCAAAGGGAGGGGGGGACAAAGGGCTGGGAGGGCAGGGGGCAAAGGGCAGGGGGAGGAGGGCAGGGGGCAAATGGCAGGGGGAGGGAGGGCAGGGGAGTCAGAGACGCGTTAAATAACCCAATCCCCTGCGTTTACTCACCTTGCACACGGCCGCGCTCCTCTTCCTCCGGGTACCGCCCGCCCTCCTCCTCCACCTCGGGCTCCTCAGCAGAGAGGCTGAGACGCTCCGGTGAGGAGGTGCTGTGCCTTTCACGGGAAAGGCGGAGAGAGCCGGAGGAGCCCTCTCGGGGATGGGGAGCTGGGGGAGTGGCCTAAGTGAAGGGAGAGCCGCAGAGAGCGTGCTCTGTGGGGGGGGGGGGGGAGCGCCGGGTGAGGGAGAGCGCCGGGGAAGGGCGAGAGCGCCGGGGAAGGGCGAGAGCGCCGGGGAAGGGAGAGAGCGCCGGGGGAGGGAGAGAGCGCCGGGTGAGGGAGAGAGCGCCGGGTGAGGGGGAGAGCGCGGGGGAAGGGTGAGAGCGTGGGGGAAGGGTGAGAGCGTGAGAGCGCCGGGGAAGGGTGAGAGCGCCGGGGAAGCAAGCGTGAGAGCGCCGGGGAAGGGTGAGAGCGCCGGGAAAGGGTAAGAGCGTGAGAGCGCCGGGGAAGGGTGAGAGCGCCGGGGAAGGGTGAGAGCGCCGGGGAACGGTGAGAGCGCCGGGGAAGGGTGAGAGCGCCAGGGAAGGGTGCGTTGTGTGTGTGAGGGAGAGCGCCGGGTGAGGGAGAGCGCCGGAGAAGGGGGAGAGCGCCGGGGAAGGGGGAGAGCGCCAGGGAAGGGGGAGAGCGCCAGGGAAGGGGGAGAGCGCCGGGGGGAGGGAGAGCGCCGGGGGGCGGGAGAGCGCCGGGGGGCGGGAGAGCGCCGGGGGGGGAGCCGGGGAGGAGTGCCTATGGGAGGTGAGAGGCGTGGGAGGGCGAGAGGCGTGGGAGGGCGAGAGGCGAGGGCGAGAGGCGTGGGGAGGGCGAGAGGCGTGGGGAGGGCGAGAGGCGTGGGGAGGGCGAGAGGCGTGGGGAGGGCGAGAGGCGTGGGGAGGGCGAGAGGCGTGGGGA